>NC_070627.1:398024-438465 GCF_947347685.1 Pleuronectes platessa
TCTGTCTGTCTCTCTGTCTGTCTCCCTGTCTGTCTCTCTGTCTTTCTCTCTGTCTGTCTATCTGTCTGTCTCTCCATCTGTCTCTCCATCTGTCTCTCCATCTGTCTCTCTGTCTGTCTCCCTGTAGGAAGGACGTCCAGCCTGAACCATCTCCCAGGTCAGTGTCCATCTTATTTTCATGTCTGATTTCCTTCTCAGACCAAGATTTGTGATCATCCAGTTGGAGAACACCCCCCCCCCCCCCCCTCCCGGTGCATGATGGTTTATGTTGGTTCAAACAACCCCCCCCCCCTCCAGGTGCATGATGGTTTATGTTGGTTCAAACACCCCCCCCCCCCCCCCCCCTCCCGGTGCATGATGTTTTATGTTGGTTCAAACAACCCCCCCCCCCCCCCCTCCCGGTGCATGATGGTTTATGTTGGTTCAAACACCCCCCCCCCCCCCCCCTCCCGGTGCATGATGTTTTATGTTGGTTCAAACAACCCCCCCCCCCCCCCCTCCCGGTGCATGATGGTTTATGTTGGTTCAAACAACCCCCCCCCCCCCCCCCTCCAGGTGCATGATGGTTTATGTTGGTTCAAACACCACCCCCCCCCCCCCCCCTCCAGGTGCATGATGGTTTATGTTGGTTCAAACACCCCCCCACCTCCCGGTGCGTGATGGTTTATGTAGGTTCAAACACCCCCCCCCCCCCCCCCCCCCCCCCTCCAGGTGCATGATGGTTTATGTTGGTTCAAACAACCCCCCCCCCCCCCCCCCCCCCCCTCCCGGTGCATGATGGTTTATGTTGGTTCAAACAACCCCCCCCCCCTCCAGGTGCATGATGGTTTATGTTGGTTCAAACAACCCCCCCCCCCTCCAGGTGCATGACGGTTTATGTTGGTTCAAACAACCCCCCCCCACTCCAGGTGCATGATGGTTTATGTTGGTTCAAACACCCCCCCACCCCTCCAGGTGCATGACGGTTTATGTTGGTTCAAACAACCCCCCCCCACTCCAGGTGCATGATGGTTTATGTTGGTTCAAACAACCCCCCCCCCCTCCAGGTGCATGATGGTTTATGTTGGTTCAAACCCCCCCCCCTCCCGGTGCATGATGGTTTATGTAGGTTCAAACACCCCCCCCCCCTCCAGGTGCATGATGGTTTATGTTGGTTCAAACAACCCCCCCCCCCCCGCCCCCCCCCCTCCAGGTGCATGATGGTTTATGAAGGTTCAAACAACCCCCCCCCCCCCCCCCTCCCGGTGCATGATGGTTTATGTTGGTTCAAACAACACCCCCCCCCCCATCCAGGTGCATGATGGTCTATGTTGGTTCAAACCTTTGGATTAACTGCAGGTTCACAACCTCTGGGTAATAAAAGAGTTCAGTCGGGAGCGTTGAGTTCTGCTGTGTCATCATCCTGTTCATGACGAGACAACATGTGACATCATGGACCAGAATCATGTCTCACTGGGACAATAGAGGACATTCAGGGACCCGTCTCTTGACCTGATCCCAGAACATATTGATAGAACGTGTCTGTTGTTGTGTCTCCAGTCAGAAGGTCAGTCTGAAGGAGAGGGTCTTCTCGTCCCCCCGCAGCTCAGGAACCAAAGGGAAAGGTTCCCCCCAGCATGGTGAGTTAGAACCAAGGTCTGCAGGTTCAAGTTCCCACCGACCAGCAAGAACCTTATTGTTACTTACTATTTGATGAACATTAAACCAGACTGGAGGAACTGGTTCATGGGTTAACCAGCCAGAACTGGTTTGATTGAAAACCTGGACAGAACTCAACTACAGTCCTGATTCTCATGTGTCTCACATCCTTAACCTCCATCCTTCACTGCTTACGTTCTTCAGTGGTTCCTACAGCCGGCCCCGGTGTTGCTCCTGGTGTGGGTCCTAGTCCTGGTGGGGGTCCTGGAGTTCCTGGAGGTCCTGGTGGTCCAGGGGGGATCCAGGCCCTGCGACGGTCCCCCAGCATGGAGCCTTGTCTGGAGGAGAGTCCCAGCAAGGTTCCAAAGAGCTGGAGCTTCGGAGAACGCAGCAGAACCCGCCAGGCCTTCAGGATCCGAGGAGCGGCTTCACGCCAAAACTCTGAAGGTAAGACCTGCTGGGTACAGCCAATCAGAACTCTCTGACTGGGGGTCACAGTTTGAACGTCCACAACTTGAGAACGACATGAGCACGATCAGCTGACCAAGGATCTGTCATGTGATCAGATATCAACAAGCTCTATGTGAACCTCTGATGAACATGAACCTCTTGTGGTTGGGGCATGATTCTTGTAGAGTGACATGTGAAGCCCTTTGTCCCAGTGGTCCCTCCCAGTTCTGCCACCACAACCAAACCTCCTTCAGAACTCATTATGAAAGAAATGATCCAGGATATAAAGATGATAAACGTTCCTGACCTGAGCTTCTCATTTAGGATCAGACCCATCGACAGATTCTAAGACAAAGATCAGACTCTTGAAACACACAAGAATAAAAACCTGTTAAACAGTTTAAAGATTTGATCTAAACATTGAAAAGATCATTTAAAAGAGGAGATGAGGAGATAGTGAAGAGAACGAGGTGGAAGGAAAGGAAACAGCAAATCTCATCATCTGGGACCACTGGTTTGTATCGGTTCCCTCTGGTTTAGATCTGACTGGTTTATACTGGATCTGACTGGTTTATATTGATTCTGACTGGTTCATTGTGGATCTGACTGGTTTCTGCAGGTTTATAGTTTGTGGTAACTGATGTGTCAGCATGGAAACCAGCCTGATTCTGAGCTTCTCAATTCTTCACTATGAGAACATGACTGGAACTGAATGCCTTTGAATGTCGTCACCATGATGATATAGTTTCCACCTGTTTGCAGTCTTTATGCTAAGCTAGGCTAAGTGATGACACAGTGTCTGTGGTGAAACTGAGGATGTTGGACTGTGTGAGGAGCTGATGAAGACTTCCGTGTGTCCTCTGTCTCCTCCTGTAGTGCTCATTGAGATGCAGGATGAAGAGTTCAGACGGAAGAGCTCCCCAGGTCAGCCCCCCCCCCACACACACACACACAAACACACACACACACACACACACACAAACACACCGAGCAGAGCTACTGTCGTCCAGTATCAGGGTTGTTCTGTCCAGAAGGTCAGGGGTCAGAGGACTTGGGTCAGGGGTCGTGTGGTTCTGGAACCTGGACGAACATGTTCCTGGTCCTGTTGCTGTAACACCATGTTGGTCCACCAGCTTCAGCTAGGGGGCGCTGAGTGACACTGATGATGTTGTTGGTTTCAGACGCCAGCCTGCCAGGAGAAGACATGGCTGACGACAACAAGAGCTGCCACTGTGAGTTTGTGCCCCAGGACCTGACCCGGGGGTTAAAGGTCGCCATCAGAGGCATCTGGTACGAGTTTTCATTTGATCAGTTTCTCTGCTCATCTTTCATCATCGCTTTTCTCACCTTTATTTGCTTTTATTCTGCACTGAATCATTTTTATTCACATTATTCTTTACGTTTTTGTATTGGTTTGTGCTCACCCAGGGTCAAAGGTCACCACCAGCTGCTGGGTAAGAGTGAGTCTGAGTTAGGTTCATTGTTTTCTGTTGTGTTGCTCCTCTGTCCCGTTGTTTGGTAAGACATTCTTCTTCTTCTTACTCCTGTTGGTGTCGGAGTCCACAGCTCGTCTCCTGTTGCTGATCTGATCTGTGATGGTTCTTCTCTGATGGACCAGTTGTTCAGTTCTTTAGTCTGAAGCAGATTCTGGATCAGTTCAGGAAGTGGATCCAGGCTAAAGACCAACAAACTCTCAGTTCATCAGATGAGAAAAGAACAAATGTGTGTTTGTTGTTGAGTTTCATCTTCAGCCGTGAAGAAGAATTCATAAAACATGTGACTTTAACTCATCAAATCCACTTGAGAACTTTGGATCAGAACCAGAACATTTTGTAGTGATGAAATGAGAGGAAGTTTGAAAACAGTTACAACACTGAACCAGTTCATCGTGATTGATCACATCTGCTTATTACTAGTGTCATGTTGAAGCTACATCATCTCTGAGGTGATTAGGCCCAAGTGTTATAAACAGGTTTTTATCTCCTTAAAACATGTTCAGCTGATGAGTTTCTTCATGTTTCATAGACGAGTATTTCTATGAACTAAAGTACAGTTCATGTTCTGGGTCCTCTCCGTGCTGGACGTTCACCCAAGTCCATTTGTTGAGGACTCTGTAGGTCTATGAGGTGAATGTAGTCTACAGAGACCAGTTCAGACCTGCTGGACCGCCAGCAGGGGTCCTCGTGGCCACAGCTGACTTCCTGTTTCCTCTGTCGCAGCATCATGCGTTTCATGGTGTCGAAGAGGAAGTTTAAGGAGAGTCTTCGTCCATATGACGTCATGGACGTGATCGAGCAGTATTCAGCCGGTCACCTGGACATGCTTGCCCGCATCAAGAACCTCCAGTCCAGGTAAGACCCGGACCTCCAAGGCTGCTCCAGGTTCTGTTTCCTGTTGTCGTGTCACGGATCCTGACCTGCTCGGTGTCCTGATTGGCAGAGTGGATCAGATTGTTGGCAGAGGAACACCAACTGCAGACAAAGACCGTCCCAAAGCAGCCAATGAGGAGCTTCCTGAGGATCCAAGCATGATGGGACGGCTGGGGAAGGTGGAGAAGCAGGTAACCATTAACAACCAGTGTGTGGAGCTGGTTTACTGATGCAGCTTCAGCTTTGATTGTGATTGGTCCTCTGCCGCTCATGTGACCCACAGGTGCTGTCCATGGAGAGAAAGTTGGACTTCCTGGTGAACATCTACATCCAGCGAATGGGAATCCCTCAGGCTGAGACCGACGCCTACTTTGGATCCAAGGAGCCAGACCCAGCTCCGCCCTACCACAGTCCAGTGGATCAGCTGGAGAAGAGCCAGTCTGTCCCCAAGATCCTGCAGTAAGTGTCCCTGCTTACTGAAGACCACATCAGACCAGTGTCGGACCAGAACCAGAATCAGTATCACATGTTGTTCACATGTTGTTTACGTGTTGTGCAGGGTGCTGCCTAGCGACAAAGTGGAGAAGCCTCGTCATGTGACCAAGATGGTTCGCTCCAGCAGCTCCACGGGTCACAGAAACTGCAAAACCCCCACATGCCCTCCCTCCACCTCCTGGCAGCCAATCAGCTCCCACCTCCCTCAACATGCCCCACCCCCTCATCAGCATAGCCACGGCCACACACCAAGTCCGGTGGGAGGCGGGTCCCTGGTTCGACTCCCACCTCCTCCGGCCGGAGAGCGACATGGAGGCAAGCGGTCCAACCGGCAGAGCACGGGAGAGCGTGGGGGGGTGGAGAGGGGAGGGGAGGGGACCAATGGGACGGAGGGGGGAGGGGGGAAGGTGAAGCTGGAAAGTGATGCGTCTGTCTCCGTCCCGTCCGTGGACCACGAGGAGCTGGAACGTTCCTTCAGTGGGTTCTCCATCTCTCAGTCCAGAGAGAACCTGGACTTCCTCAACAACAGCTTCTACTCCTCCAACCTGGACCGGCGAGGAGGTGGAGGCCCCGCCCCTTGCCCCGCCCTCCGCCCCTACATTGCTGAGGGCGAGTCGGACTCCGACTCTGAGCTCTGTGCCCCCTCCCCACACTCGGACCAGGCCTAGACCAGAACCAGACCAGGCCTAGACCGGAACCAGACCAGGCCTAGACCGGAACCAGGTGGAGCTGAAGGTGAACCAGGGAAGAACCAGCAGAAAACTAAAGAGCCTCGAAAATGTGAATGAAACCTCAGAGACATTAACACCAGCTGAGAGTGAAGCATCATGGGAAAAGAAGACGTCCGTGTTTCATTTGTTCAGAAAGTGTTTTTTCTTGCAGTGATTGGTTCACTGCTGTGACAGATTAACTATAATTAGACGATTATTGATCAATTTTAAAATGTTTACACTGGAAGTGAACAGACCATTGTTGACTTCCAGTGTAAAAGAACTCTTATTTTACACCATTTTAACTACTTATTTTGAATTCAGTCACTGACTCAAAGATTCATAGAAACGTTCTCGTCACTGTGACATCTTGTTTTCTAACATCGTGGATTTGTCGTACATGCTAACGGACTGAGGCTAATGAAGCGTGAACCTCGTTCTCTGCTTACGGTTCTACGCTGTCAGGGGGAGGGGCTTTAAATGATGTTTGTGAACAACACGAGTCATGTCATAAACACATGAATATAAACAATGTCATCAACTTTTCATTGATTTATTATCGTTAATCTCAACAGGAACGTTTAAATAATACTGAAAATGTTTCTGAGTCACTTACTGAATCTGTCCAGCAGGGGGCAGTCAGTGTGCTCAGTCGCTTGCAGGAAGCTGATAAGATAAGCTTACCAAAATAAAATTCTAGTGTATTTAACTTTCTGAGCTCGGGGTGAAGAGTGGAAACAATTTGTCCTGAGGGGGGCGCTACAGGTGTAATTAATATATCCCCTGAAACAGCAGCTCTCCTTTGATTGGCTGACAGAAGAGACCTGCTTTATGCTCATTAATATTAATGTGGAACGCTTTATTTACTGTTTCCATGGAAACATTTCATCACTACCGTTAAAGAAAAGACACTTTTCTAGTTTTTACAGAAAAATACTTGTTTATTTTATTTTCTGGTTTAATGTTCAAACGTCACGATTGTTTTAATGATTGACTACGATCACTTTATATGAAAACTGTTTGTTAAAATGTCGTCAGTTTGAAAAACAATAAAAAAAAACTAACCACAAAAAAACCTTCATTCTTTCTTTATAAAGACGTCTCTGCGTCATTTAATAACAAAACATTTTAAAATGACACTTTTCCTTTAACGACTTGTTTGACTTAACTACATGATCTGATGATGTTCAAGTCACTGGTTCTATTTTAACGACTGAAACTTTATTGAAGGTTCTTTAATAAACAGGAAACGATTTACACAGTGACGGCAGAGCGATGCGGCGGCCATCTTGTCGGTCACTTCTTCTTCTTGTATCTGATGGAGGGAACAGAGCGTCACTGGAAGTTAATAAAGTTCATTTCCATCATGTCACAGAAAAAGGACGTAAACAACGTCAGCCGGTGGGAAATGTTTACTTTACACTTAATGGGAGCCTGGTGCATTATGGGATATATTGATCAGGTAGTGACCATTGGTTGTAAGTTCCTTATCACAGTGCATTATGGGAAAACGTGATGAATTAGTGAGACACTTTGACAGAGACGACGTGAAACTCACCTGGAGCCACCGGGACTCTTCTTGTTCATGCCCAACCGCTTCCTGTCCTCAAAGGACGGTCTGTAGACAGGTACAGACAGTTAGACAGAGTACAGACAGAGTACAGACAGAGTACAGACAGAGTACAGACAGAGTACAGACAGAGTACAGACAGCCTCACCCAGCTCTGTAGTGTTTCAGATTCTTTCCGCTCGTGTTGGTCAGTTCTTTATCAAAGGCCGACTTCCTTCCTCCTTTTCCAGGTTTCGGATTGGCTGCTCAAAAAGGAAGATGTTGATAAGTTTACATATTTATCATTATATGTTTATATATTTATCAGTATCAATATTTGTGTTTCTTTTTGACCTTTGATCTGCGTCTCGTCTTCTGCCATCGCTCTGGCTCTCTTTGGTCGTCTCTCTCTCTTGGCCGCCCGCTCAGCGAACATCTGAGCTTTTAAAATCTCGAACTGAGTGCGCTCCTCAGGCTGAGAGACACGAGGACACGTAAAGACAATGAGACACAAGGACACGTAAAGACAATGAGACACGAGGACACGTAAAGATAATGAGACACGAGGACACGTAAAGATAATGAGACACGAGGACACGTAAAGATAATGAGACACAAGGACACGTAAAGATAATGAGACACGAGGACACGTAAAGACAATGAGACACGAGGACACGTAAAGATAATGAGACACGAGGACACGTAAAGACAATGAGACACGAGGACACGTAAAGATAATGAGACACGAGGACACGTAAAGACAATGAGACACGAGGACACGTAAAGATAATGAGACACGAGGACACGTAAAGATAATGAGACACGAGGACACGTAAAGATAATGAGACACGAGGACACGTAAAGATAATGAGACACGAGGACACGTAAAGATAATGAGACACGAGGACACGTAAAGATAATGAGACACGAGGACACGTAAAGATAATGAGACACGAGGACACGTAAAGATAATGAGACACGAGGACACGTAAAGACAATGAGACACGAGGACACGTTAAAGATAATGAGACACGAGGACACGTAAAGACAATGAGACACGAGGACACGTAAAGATAATGAGACACGAGGACACGTAAAGACAATGAGACACAAGGACACATAAAGACAATGAGACACGAGGACACGTTAAAGATAATGAGACACGAGGACACGTAAAGATGAGACACGAGGACACGTTAAAGATAATGAGACACGAGGACACGTAAAGATAATGAGACACGAGGACACGTAAAGATAATGAGACACGAGGACACGTAAAGATAATGAGACACGAGGACACGTAAAGATAATGAGACACGAGGACACGTAAAGATAATGAGACACAAGGACACGTAAAGATAATGAGACACGTCAACAATTCATTTCATCATTATTGTGGATTATAATGTTATTAAATTATTACCGTCAGGTCTTTCTTTTTTCCTTCTTTCAGAAACTTCTGTCTCTTCTTTTTTCCTCTCAGAGCGATGTCGAACTCCTGCAGAGCTTTAGACACTGAAAACGACAACAGTATAAATACTAGACACAGTACTACAGTGTAGTACTAAAGTAGTACTGTAGTAATACTACTACCACTCACCGCGACTCTGTTTTCTCTCTTGTTGAGTTTGAAACCAAACTCTCTGTGATTGACTGTCAGAGGCGGAGCCATCGAGACGTTTCTGAGCCACACTCAACTACACACACACACACACACACACACACACACACACACACACACACACACACACACACACACACACACACACACACACACACACACACACACACACACACACACACACACACACACACACACACACACACACACACACAGAGACAGGTAGAGAGAGAGACACAGACAACCACACAGTTAAATAATTAATAAACCACATGTTAATGTTCTATAAAAACAAATACTTAGATTTTAGTTTCTGTTGATACTTCATGTCTGTTAAAGATTTTACTTTAAATGTTTGAAGAATCTACTTGAACTTCATCTATTGGTTGATTTTCATCCAGATCTTGAATGTGGTTTGTTTAGGAACATGTTAAAACCCTCGGAACAAACAGATAAATGTCTGGTTCACCTCCACGGCCTCTACGAGAGAAATCATCAATCAAGAGAAAGAACTTTTAAAATGTTCTAATGCGGCTGCTACAGTCAGAGAGAGACCTGATGTGAAGGAGAAGCTCTGTGATTGGGTCAGAGGGATGTCATGAGTGAGGTCAGGTGAGGTCAGGTGAGGTCAGGTGTGTTCAGGTGAGCTCAGGTGTGTTCAGGTGAGGTCAGGTGAGGTCAGGTGAGGTCAGGTGCGGTCAGGTGCGTTCAGGTGAGCTCAGGTGAGCTCAGGTGAGGTCAGGTGAGGTCAGGTGAGGTCAGGTGTGTTCAGGTGAGCTCAGGTGAGGTCAGGTGAGGTCAGGTGAGGTCAGGTGAGGTCAGGTGTGTTCAGGTGAGCTCAGGTGAGCTCAGGTGAGGTCAGGTGAGCTCAGGTGAGGTCAGGTGAGGTCAGGTGAGGTCAGGTGAGGTCAGGTGTGTTCAGGTGAGGTCAGGTGAGCTCAGGTGAGGTCAGGTGAGGTCAGGTGTGTTCAGGTGAGCTCAGGTGTGTTCAGGTGTGTTCAGGTGTGTTCAGGTGAGCTCAGGTGAGCTCAGGTGAGCTCAGGTGTGTTCAGGTGAGCTCAGATGAGCTCAGGTGAGGTCAGGTGAGGTCAGGTGAGGTCAGGTGAGGTCAGGTCAGGTGAGGTCAGGTGAGGTCAGCTGTACCTTGGCCTCAGATGACGCCAGCTCTCTCTCTTCTCGCTCCAGCCTCATCACAGCACCAACATCTTTTTCGATTTTCGAGATCAAATCTCTGAACTTCAGGATCACCTCTGGGCGAGAGACACAAAGAGAGGGGGAGAGAAGGTGAGTCACACTCACCTGAGAAACAGGTTCACTCCTGTTAGCTTCCGGAGCTACCACCCGGCTCTGTCTATTTCCTGGACACACTGCAGTCTCTCTGATCTGTCTCAGTGAGCGTACCTGGTGGCAGGACTCGAGCTTTCACGATGTTCTTGGCTGACTTCACCACTTCCTTCAACATCTTCCTCTCAGACTCTCCCACCAGAGACACAGAGCGTCCAGAGCGGCCGGCTCTCGCTGTTCGACCAACACGGTGGACGTAATGTTTGACTGTGGACGGCATGGTGAAGTTTATCACCTGAGAGACAGACAGGCGGAGACAGACAGGTAGAGACAGACAGGCAGAGACAGACAGGTAGAGACAGACAGGTAGAGACAGACAGGCGGAGACAGACAGGTAGAGACAGACAGGTAGAGACAGACAGGTAGAGACAGACAGGTAGAGACAGACAGGTGGAGACAGACAGGTGGAGACAGACAGGTGGAGACAGACAGGTGGAGACAGACAGGCAGAGACAGACAGGCGGAGACAGACAGGCAGAGACAGACAGGTAAAGACAGACAGGTGGAGACAGACAGGTGGAGACAGACAGGTGGAGACAGACAGGTAGAGACAGACAGGTAGAGACAGACAGGCAGAGACAGACAGGTAGAGACAGTAAGGTAGAGACAGACAGGTAGAGACAGACAGGTAGAGACAGACAGGTAGAGACAGACAGGTGGAGACAGACAGGTGGAGACAGACAGGTGGAGACAGACAGGTAGAGACAGACAGGTAGAGACAGACAGGCAGAGACAGACAGGTAGAGACAGTAAGGTAGAGACAGACAGGTAGAGACAGACAGGTGGAGACAGACAGGTAGAGACAGACAGGTAGAGACAGACAGGCAGAGACAGACAGGTAGAGACAGTAAGGTAGAGACAGACAGGCGGAGACAGACAGGTGGAGACAGACAGGTAGAGACAGACAGGCGGAGACAGACAGGCAGAGACAGACAGGCAGAGACAGACAGGTAGAGACAGAGATGTGATATGTTCAGATTCAGTTTTAATAAAAGCAGATGTCAAGCAATGGTAACCACGGTAACAGTTAACACATCTGTAATAACTGAAGTTGCCTGGTGACCTGATAAAACATCTGATACTCTGTAAGAACCCTGTGGAGAATCTACAAGAACGTACTGGTTCCTCAGAAGAACCTTCTTGGTTCTCCTGTAGTAACTGTTAAGAGACATGACTCTCACCGTCTTCACTCCACTGATGTCCAAACCTCTGGCTGCAACATCTGTCGCCACCAAGATATCGATCTGTTCATCTTTAAAACGCCTGAGAACAAGAACCAAGAGGGTAAATACATGGACAGAGGCTCTAGGTAGAGAGTGTGTGTGTGTGTGTGTGTGTGTGTGTGTGTGTGTACCTGAGGTTCTCCAGCCTCTGGCTCTGGCTAAGTTCTCCATGCAGTTCTCCGACATTCAGTCCCATCAGACCCAGCAGGATATGAAGTCTATGAGCCTGTTTCCTGGTCTGAGTGAAAACCATCACGTGGTCCTGGAACGTCCGAGTCAGAAGAGCTACACAACAAACAGGTGTCATCAGGAGAGCAGTTCTACGAGTAGTACTCCAGTGGCACTGCAGTTCCACAAGTAGTACTCCAGTGGCACTGCAGTTCCACAAGTAGTACTCCAGTGGCACTGCAGTTCCACAAGTAGTACTTCAGTGACACTGCAGTTCCACAAGTAGTACTCCAGTGACACTGCAGTTCCACAAGTAGTACTCCAGTGGCACTGCAGTTCCACAAGTAGTACTCCAGTGGCACTGCAGTTCCACAAGTAGTACTCCAGTGACACTGCAGTTCCACGAGTAGTACTCCAGTGACACTGCAGTTCCACGAGTAGTACTCCAGTGACACTGCAGTTCTACGAGTAGTACTCCAGTGGCACTGCAGTTCCACAAGTAGTACTCCAGTGGCACTGCAGTTCCACAAGTAGTACTCCAGTGGCACTGCAGTTCCACAAGTAGTACTTCAGTGACACTGCAGTTCTACGAGTAGTACTTCAGTGACACTGCAGTTCTCTGAGTAGTACTCCAGTGGCACTGCAGTTCCACGAGTAGTACTTCAGTGACACTGCAGTTCCATGAGTAGTACTTCAGTGACGCTGCAGTTCCACGAGAAGTACTTAAGTGATGCTGCAGTTCCACGAGTAGTACTTAAGTGACACTGCAGTTCCACGAGAAGTACTTAAGTGACGCTGCAGTTCCACGAGTAGTACTTCAGTGACACTGCAGTTCCACGAGTACTACTCCAGTGGCACTGCAGTTCTACGAGTAGTACTCCAGTGGCACTGCAGTTCTACGAGTAGTACTCCAGTGGCACTGCAGTTCTACGAGTAGTACTCCAGTGGCACTGCAGTTCTCTGAGTAGTACTTCAGTGACACTGCAGTTCTCTGAGTAGTACTTCAGTGACACTGCAGTTCCACGAGTAGTACTTCAGTGACACTGCAGTTCTCTGAGTAGTACTTCAGTGACACTGCAGTTCTCTGAGTAGTACTTCAGTGGTACTGCAGTTCTCTGAGTAGTACTTCAGTGACACTGCAGTTCTCTGAGTAGTACTTCAGTGACACTGCAGTTCCACGAGTAGTACTTCAGTGACACTGCAGTTCTCTGAGTAGTACTTCAGTGACACTGCAGTTCTCTGAGTAGTACTTCAGTGGTACTGCAGTTCTCTGAGTAGTACTTCAGTGACACTGCAGTTCTCTGAGTAGTACTCCAGTGGCACTGCAGTTCTCTGAGTAGTAGTAGTAGATTTTATTTGGACATGGACATGACAATGTCATTGGACGAACCAGATGCATTGTTTACAGTGTATTAGCATAAATGCTAGTTTACAACACCTGTCCTTCAGTGACACTGCAGTTCCAGGAGTAGTACTTCAGTGACACTGCAGTTCCAGGAGTAGTACTTCAGTGACACTGCAGTTCCAGGAGTAGTACTTCAGTGGCACTGCAGTTCTCTGAGTAGTACTTCAGTGACACTGCAGTTCTCTGAGTAGTACTGCAGATGGAGTACCTACCGGACACCACGGCCTCTCGGTCGCCCTCCCTGTTCGGTCGGATTCTGACGAACTCCTGTCGGAGGAACGGGGCCACGTCAGTGTTGCTGTTAACGAAGATCCTGATTGGCTCCTTCAACGAAACCGCTGCCAGGTCTTTCACCTGGAACGAGGGTCACATGACAAACAGTGATGCAACTGGGGACGAGGGTCACATGACACACCCAGCTGGGGGCCTAGGTCACATGACAGCGGTGTGGGTGCGTACCTCGTCCGTCATGGTGGCAGAGAACAACATGGTCTGTCGGTTGTAGGAACACAACCTGATGACCTCCTTCATCTGCTCCTCGAAGTACTCGTCCAGCATCCTGAGGGATCAGAGTGAAGCAGGTGAGCAGGAGGCCGGTGGCCGGTGGCCGGTGAGGACGGGTCGGTGTTTACCTGTCAGCCTCGTCCAGGATCAGGATCTCGATGTGAGACAGCTCGAAGCTCGGCGTGTTGTGCAGGTGATCGATCAGTCGACCGGGCGTGGCGATCAGGACATCAGGCCCCGCCCTCAACGCCACCTCCTGGGACTTCAGGTCCAAACCACCTGCGGACAAAACCCAGACCGGTCAGCCCAGTCCAGAGGCAGAACCAGTAACACGTCAGTAACGTTTCCTACCAACAGCCAGGCAGGTGGTGATGGAGGTGAACTGGGCCAGCTGACGAGCCACGGAGTGAACCTGGATTCCCAGCTCCCTGGTCGGAACCAGAATCAAGACCCGGGTCACCTGGGACGTCCTCGGCTTGTAAACCAAACGCTCCAGCACTGGAAGCATGAAGGCAGCCGTCTTCCCTGAGGACAGAACATTCCATGTGAATAAATGTGGTTCCAGTGCGGTGAACTGGTTCCAGTGTGGTTGAGTGTGGTGAACTGGTTTCAGTGTGATGAACTGGTTCCAGTGGGATGAACTGGTTCCAGTGTGGTGAACTGGTTTCCGTGTGATGAACTGGATCCAGTGTGGTTAGGTGTGGTGAACTGGTTTCAGTGTGGTGAACTGGCTTCAGTGTGATGAACTGGCTTCAGTGTGATGAACTGGCTTCAGTGTGATGAACTGTTTCCAGTTTGGTGAACTGGTTCCAGTGTGGTTGAGTGTGGTGAACTGGTTTCAGTGAAATGAACTGTTTTAAGTGTGGTTATGTGTGGTGAGCTGGTTCCAGTTTGGTTGTGTTTGGTGAACTGGTTTCAGTGTGATGAACTGGTTCAAGTGTGGTTGGGTGTGGTGAACTGGTTCCAGTGTGGTTGAGTTCAATGAAATGACTCCAGTGTGGTGAGCTGTATCAAGTGTGGTTGAGTGTGGTTTACTGGTTTCAGTGTGATGAACTGGTTCAAGTGTGGTTAGGTGTGGTGAGCTGGTTCCAGTGTGAACAGGTTACCTGTCCCAGTAGCAGCGCAGGCGCAGAGGTCTCTGCCCAGCAGGCCAACAGGAACACAGGCCTTCTGAATGGGAGTCGGCAGCTTGAAGCCCAAAGCTGTGATGGCCTGCAGGGACACAACAGGAAGTCACTAACCCCAACACAAACTTTACCAACAACCAGACCAGAGGCCCCAGAAGGTCGTTCTTGCATTGGAACCACAGAACCAGCCAGTGGAACCCAGTGGTGAAGACTTTCTATCAGAGAATCTGACAAACCAGCAGACGACTCAGGAGACACTGGTTTCCACAGAGAACCGAGCACACAGATGATTGATCACTTCTGAGGGATCTACCTTCAGGATGGGTCTGGACAGGTTCATGTTATCGAAGGTCAGATCCTCATCAAACTGAGACGCGTCTTCGGAGTAGGACTCTGCGGCCTGAACACAAAAACAGCTGTTACCACAGTGTCCAGGTACTTCCACCAGTGACATCATCAGCACTTCTTCTTCACCTCCATTCCAGCCTTCCTCTTCCTCCCACGTTTTTCTTTCTCTCTGAGGGTGTCTGACAGGAAACGGGGAGGAACACAAATACGTTTTAAAATACATCTAGAACTGATCAAAATAACAGTTTTATATTAACTGTTGTTCTGATCAAGAGCTGCAGTTTGACTGGATTCTACTGTGACGAAAACTTTGTTTCCACTTCCTGTCAAACTACAAAATAAAAGACTCACAGACTTACCTGATTTGGTTAGAACTTCCTCATCACTCGAGTCAAATTCATCTACATCGTCTTCTTTCTCCTCCTCATCATCATCATCATCTTCATTCTTCTCCTTCTCCTCCTCCTCCTCTTCGTCTTCACCTTCATCTTTATCAGCCTGAACTTCATCCTCCTGGTTTTTCACTGCAGAACCTTCCTCAGCGTCACCCTGAGTTGATTTCTCCTGCACATCAAATCAAGCTACATCTTACAAACAGGAAATATAACCAGACAGGAAGGAGAACCTGGCCAGGCAGGAAGTGGGTCCAGGCCAAACAGGAAGTAGAACCGGAGAGCTCACCTCAGCTTTTCTCTTCTTCCGGATTTTCTCTATTTTCTGATCAAGGGTCGTCACAACTCTCTGCACAGAAAACAGATCAATATTAATATATAACAAGAAAACTCCAGAACCAAACAAAGAAGATTCACTCACAACACAGTGAGTTATAATTATGAAATTAAACCGACAGAGAAACATTATTATATATATATAAAGTATGATTTTAATGTAAATAGATCTTAGTGTTTACATGAATCATGAATCAGTTCTAGATGTCCTAGTTTACTTCTGCCTGATCTGACCAGTGATGTCATCAAGAGTCACAGGTTTAACCAGTGGGACTGAGAACCTCTGGGATGGAGGAACATCACCAGGTGAAGAGACCACGACGATGGTGATGAAGAACATTACAGATCCCAACGTGTTCATCATCATCTTCATCATCTTCATCAGCTCCACATCAACAAACCTTCTTCTTCAGCTGTTTGATGACATCAGCCATCACCCAGTCATCATCAGTGTTCACCGGGTCTCGCTCTCCAAAATCAAAGGTACTGTTAAAGTCCTTTGATCCGGAAACACCAAACTTCTTCTTCCTGTTCAGGATGATTCGCTCCTCCTGAGAGACAGAGAGAGAGAGAGAGAGAGAGAGAGAGACAGAGAGAGACAGACAGACAGACAGAGACAGAAAGAGAGAGAGACAGACCCAGAGAGAAAGACAGACAGACAGAGGGAGGGAGAGACAGACACAGATAGAGAGAGACAGAGAGAGAGAGGGGGACAGAGAGACAGACAGACAGACAATCACACATTAAAATAATGAATAAACCACATTAATGTTCTATAAAAACAAATATATGTATATTTTAGTTTCTGTTTCTTCTTCGTGTGTGTTTAAGAGTCTACTCTAACTGTGTGAAGATTCTTCTGGATCTGGATCCCCCTCCAGCTCTTGATCCGGTTTGTGTGGTACCATGTTAAAACCCTTTCGGAACAGTTTCCCTGCCGGAGTCTGGTTCACCTCCCGCGGCCTCTCCGGCTCCCTTCTCCGGGGAAGGTCTCAGCCGTGCGACCGGACCCACTCACCTCATGGTCGGACTCGGAGTCGGGCTCCTCCGGACTCTGGTCCTCGTCCCGGATGGTCCCGATCAGACCCAGCTGCTCCAACATGGCGGCCCCTGTGGTACCGGGTCACTGGGATGGTAGTGAACGGGTTCGAACTGGTCAGCAGGTTGCGTGTAGTCCTCTAGCCTCCGCACATACACACGTGTGTTGACGGAAACAGGAAGTGACTGCGGATTACTTCCGGTTCACCGGCCTGTTTAAAAAAAAATCGAATTAACTTTATTGAAACAAGTTTAGAAACAAAGACACACGTTAAATAAACATTTATATTATAAACAGTGACGGTTTAGTGACGTCATCTGATGATACTGATGATGACCACACATACACAGGCTCTCTCTCGCACGCACGCCCACCCACACACACATACACACAAGCACTTTCTTGGAATTCTTTCACAAACAAAACGAGGAGATAAAACGATGAAGATGAAGATGAAGAGATAACCACTGTAAATAAACTGAACACACACACTTCCCACTGGTCAAACAAAACCTCACAAAGATGGAAGAACTGGAACACAAACACACTCCCACTCTACTCCCACTGGGGGGGTCAGAGAGAGAGAGAGAGACAGAGAGAGAGAGGGAGAGAGAGAGGGAGAGAGAGAGAGAGGGAGGAAGAGAGAGAGAGGGCGAGAGAGAGAGGGAGAGAGAGACAGAGAGAGAGAGAGAGACAGAGACAGAGAGGGAGAGAGGGACAGAGGGGAACATAACTCATCGACCACAGAAGCATCAGGTCTGAACTCGTCCTCGACTCGACTGATCTGTGAGTTTAATTCATTTCTTGTACAGAGAGACAGACACAGAGAGACAGACACAGAGAGACAGACACAGAGAGACAGACACAGAGAGACAGACACAAAGAGACTAACACAAAGAGACAGACACAGAGAGACAGACACAGAGAGACAGATACAAAGAGACAGACACAGAGAGACTAACACAGAGAGACAGACACAGAGAGACTAACACAGAGAGACAGACACAGAGAGACAGACACAGAGAGACAGACACAAAGAGACTAACACAGAGAGACAGACACAGAGAGACAGACACAGAGAGACAGACACAGAGAGACAGACACAGAGAGACAGATACAAAGAGACAGACACAGAGAGACTAACACAGAGAGACAGACACAGAGAGACTAACACAGAGAGACAGACACAGAGAGACAGACACAGAGAGACAGACACAGAGAGACAGACACAGAGAGACAGACACAGAGAGACAGATACAAAGAGACAGACACAGAGAGACAGACACAGAGAGACAGACACAGAGAGACAGACAGGTGAGTTGTATATTAAAGTTGCTATATATATATACATATGTGTTGTAACTGTAGCTAACTATAGCTGTGGCTTAGATATAGAAATGTATAGAAATAGAAAAACATGAACATGTGAATGAACACATTTGAATTCAGCCATCGGAGGTTTTGGTCATTTTGTTGGTAGAATAATGTTTATGTAATTTCCTGTGCGTCACGTCGCTCAGATAAAAACGTTCCAGATAATAATCTGATTTATGTTTATGAACGTTTTCATGTTGCTTGGTGGACTGTCGGCGTTGTCATGATGATGTGTGGTTTGATTGTGCTGGTGAGTGACTGGTTTGTTTTGATGGGACATGCTGGTGCTCTAGTGGGACATCTAGTGGTAGTTAATATTATATTTACAGCAATCAAACTATGTTTGCGTTACATTTCATTGTCGAACAGCTAGCATGCTAACCAGCTAGCCAGGTCCTGCTCCAGCATGTGGGGACAGTGAGCTCAGTCTGACGTGTCCGTAAATCTTCTTCCCTGGAGAAGTCGGCTCTTAATGAAAGGTTAGCAGTTAGCAGTTAGCGGTTAGCAGAGCTCCAGATGTGGGTTCAGCAGCTGGATGCTGATTGGCTGTGGTCACTGAGCTGGGATTAAACCCACAGATTAGAGACTAGGAGTGTTTGTGTTGTCCTGGATGTCTGGATCTGTGAGGACCTTCTGCTCTTCAAAGGCTCCAGACCTGATGATTATTGCATTTGTGTCTCTGTATGTGCGTGTGTGTGTGTGTGTGTAAGAGTGTGAGAGTGTGAGTGTGTGTGTGTGTGTGAGAGTGTGAGAGTGTGAGTGTGTGAGTGTGTGTGTGTTGTGAAACAGAGGTTACTGTAGTTCACGTGAACTGTTTATATGGACGACAGCCTCGGAATGTTCAGCTGCTGTGAAAACACAGGAAGGAAAAAACACTCCAACTGTTCACTGTGACCTTTGACCTGCAGAGGCCTGCTTACACTGCAGGACAAGTGGACACTTTGTGGACAGTTGGACTCTTTCCAGTCGGCTGGACGTGTGGTGGTTGAGATCTGAACTAAACCCAGACTGACCAGAACCTCTGCACCAACCTGACACCACAGAGACACTGAGGTTGTTCCTGCTTCATTTCTAATGTGACTGTTTCGTCCCCTGTCTGTCAGGTGGACATGTTCCGTTTCAGGATGACCTCCTGTCTGTTGTCCCTCCTCCTCATCATGTCTTTGGTGTCCTCCATCATGGCTGCCGCAGAGCCTGCTGGCTGCAAAATCCGCATCACTGACAAAGGACTGGAGATGCGTGAGTACATTTTAATCAAGGTTTTAACAACAAACTATATTTAAGATCTATAGATAAAACTATAATCTAGATATAAACCACACCAGTCTCTTATCTGAGGACCAGAAGGCTGAGCAGGTCCAGACGCCCCTCATCCTGTCCTATCCTGATCAGTTGCTGGGTTCTCTGGTCTCTCATGTGGTGTGCCTCAGGGTTCTGTCTCAGATGCTATGTTATTAAGTTTAAGAGGTTTTTTCATTAACCGGACTCTTGGTTTGTGTGTGTGTGTGTGTGTGGGGGGGGGGGGTTGTTGTTCGATGGTCAAGATGCCACGACCCCCCCCACATCACACATCAGGTGAATCCAGATGTTTGTTCCTTTCCTGGCCTGAAGGTGTCCTCGCTTCATTTATAAAAGGACTGGACAGATCAAAGTAACAAAACCAGTTCCCCACAGCGCCCCCGTGTGGATCCCAGTGGATAAAATGATTTGTCTTTGTTTAACCAAACATCACTTATTAACAGTAATAATTATATATATAAATTACTATAGTCAGTCATCAGTAACGTTTGGTGTGTATGAAGTGGAAGTGACAGTTTTATTGATAGTTATTGATTTCATAGCAGTAATCACAGTGTGTAGGACATATTTCATTAGTTTGATATATTACAATAATTTTATGTGTTATTTTTGCATTGATATCTTTCGACACTAGGGGGCACTAAGCACTAGACCAGGTAGGAGCCACAGTAAAGGTAGCAGTTGTGTGTTAATGAGCAGAAGCACATTTATACCATTTCCTGAGCAGACCCAACCGACCTGGAGCCTCAGCGGCTTTGTGTTAAGTTCCATTTGACCGACACCTCTTTGTGTCTCTCTGTGTTGTGTGTTTTCAGTGAAGTTTGAGACTCAGAGGTTTGTTGAAGAGGAGATCAGTAACATCAGTATGCCGGAGATGAGGGGCAAAGAGGGGCGGTTCCAGTACACCATCACTGAGTAAGAGCCTGGAGCACTGCACCACCAGATGTGTTGTTTGATACAACGATTCATTAACACTGTTTGTGTGTCGTCAGTGTGAAGATCACGGAGTTGAATCTGACTCATGCGGATCTACGATTCATCCCTGAAGTCGGTTTGATGTTCGATGTTCAGAACTCGTCCATCACATTGAGTTTCCACCGACGGATCCTGTACTGGTTCTTGTGAGTTCTCCAACACAACCCTGAGTTTAGAGTGTGTGGTTACAGATGTACACAACACTAGGATCCATGAGGTAACACAGTCATGCTCACTAACGACGTGTCTCAGCTACGACACAGGAAACATCAACGCTTCGGCCGAAGGCGTGAACATCAACACGGCTCTGAATCTGATCCGAGACGATGAAGGACGACTGAAGATCAACAACATCACCTGCGACGCCCGGATCTCCAAAATGAAAGCCAAGTTCAGCGGAACACTCGGGTAACACTCCACCTGGTTATTAATCTGTTATCATATGTTTACAGGACCGATGGAGAGAGTCTGACACACGAGACAGAGGCTGATCACTTCAGTTCAGAGTCACTTTGAGACGTCCACTGATCCAGATGTTTGCACCTGGTCTGTCTGAGCATTCAGTCATGTGACCGGCCAGTGGACCAATCAGAAACCTGTCTGTTGTCTTTCTTTTTTCAGGAAAGTTTATGACTTCCTGGCAAGTTTTCTGACGACAGGCATGCGCTTCATCCTCAATCAAAAGGTCTGTTACCTGTCTGTCTCTCTGACCCGTCTGTCTCTCTCTCACCTGTCTGTCTCTCTGACCCGTCTGTCTCTCTCTCACCTGTCTGTCTCTCTCTCACCTGTCCCTCTCTCACCTGTCTGTCTCTCTCTCACCTGTCTGTCCCTCTCTCACCTGTCTGTCTCTCTCTCTATCTGACCTGTCTGTCTCTATCTCACCTGTCTGTCTCTCTCTCTATCTGACCTGTCTGTCTCTCACCAGTCTGACCTGTCTGTCTCTCTCTCACCTGTCTGTCTCTCTATCTGACCTGTCTGTCTCTCTCTCACCTGTCTGTCTCTCTGATCTGTCTATCTCTCTGAACCGTCTCTCTCTGACCTGTCTGTCTCTCTCACCTGTCCGTCTCTGACCTGTCTGTCTCTCACCCATCCATCTCTCTATCTGACCTGTCTGTCTCTATCTCACCTGTCTCTCTCTCTGACCTGTCTTTCTCTCTATCTCACCTGTCTCTCTCTCTGACCTGTCTGTCTCTCACCAGTCTGACCTGTCTGTTTCTCTCTCACCTGTTTGTCTCTCTGACCTGTCTGTCTCTCTGAACCATCTCTCTCTGACCTGTCTGTCTCTCTCACCTGTCCGTCTCTGACCTGTCTGTCTCTCACCCATCCATCTCTCTATCTGACCTGTCTGTCTCTATCTCACCTGTCTCTCTCTCTGACCTGTCTCTCTCTCTATCTCACCTGTCTCTCTCTCTGACCTGTCTGTCTCTCACCGTCTCTCAGATCTGTCCTGCTCTGGTTCACGTTAACTCGCTGCTGGAGACGACCTGTCTCTCTCTCTCACCTGTCTCTCTCTCTGACCTGTCTGTCTCTCACCCGTCTGTCTCTCAGATCTGTCCTGCTCTGGTTCACGCTGCTCTGGTTCATGTTAACTCGATGTTGGAGACGACCTGTCTCTCTCACCTGTCTCTCTCTCTGACCTGTCTGTCTCTCACCCGTCTGTCTCTCAGATCTGTCCTGCTCTGGATCACGCTGCTCTGGTTCATGTTAACTCGATGCTGGAGACGACCTGTCTCTCTCTCTGACCTGTCTGTCTCTCACCCGTCTGTCTCTCAGATCTGTCCTGCTCTGGTTCACGCTGCTCTGGTTCATGTTAACTCGATGTTGGAGACGACCTGTCTCTCTCACCTGTCTCTCTCTCTGACCTGTCTGTCTCTCACCCGTCTGTCTCTCAGATCTGTCCTGCTCTGGATCACGCTGCTCTGGTTCATGTTAACTCGATGCTGGAGACGACCTGTCTCTCTCTCTGACCTGTCTGTCTCTCACCCGTCTGTCTCTCAGATCTGTCCTGCTCTGGATCACGCTGCTCTGGTTCATGTTAACTCGATGCTGGAGACGATCCCGGTGAAGACGGAGGTCGATCGGTTTATTGGAATCGATTATTCTCTGATCGATGATCCCTTGGTGACGTCCAGGAGCCTGGACATGAACTTCAGGGTGAGACGTGGACTTGTCTTTCCTCATATTGTGTGTTTCAAGGGCCGTGGGACGTGAACATGGACATGTTGTGTCTTCAGGGGATGTTCTTCGAGCTGCGTGATCCGAACGACACTTTGGTGAACACCGCCGTGGAGCCGATCATCAGAGACTACGACCGGATGGTTTACCTCGCTCTCTCCGAGTTCTTCTTCGACAGCGGAATGTTCGCCTACCACAAAGCAGAAGTCTTCCAGATGCACATAATCAATGAGAAGGTCTAAACACCACAGACCATTAAACCCTGTCCCCGTACCAGGTCTTCTAGTCTCCCAGAGGGCAGTGACCTTCATGTTTGTCTGCCTTTCAGATGCCTAAAGATCTGGAGATGTTGTTGAGAACCACTTACTTTGGAGTCATCATGATGATGGTGAGTGAACACCGGAGAGGACCAGAACATTCAGAGACCACGAGAAGTTCTCGGTCTCCAGAGGAAACTCCAGCTGTTTATTAATGATTAATATGAAGGTGGAGCAGGTGTCGTTCTGTTGGTAGATGGTTCTGTGTAGAACCGCTCCTCTTTAAGGTTTGTCTCACGTGTAGAACCCGGCTCTGATGGACGCTCCGATGTCTCTTCAACTCGCCGTCAACGCGCCTCCAAAAACCACCATCAAGACGTCAGGAGCCACGGTCCTCATGACGGCTATCGTGAAGGTGATGGTGCTGCCTCCAGGTCAGCCTCCGGTGCAGCTCAGCAGCCTGACCATGGTACCCACACACACACACACACACACACACACACACACACACACACACACACACACACACACACACACACACACACACACACACACACACACACACACACACACACACACACACACACACTCACTCACTCACTCACTCACTCACTCACTCACTCACTCACTCACTCACTCACTCACTCACTCACTCACTCACTCACTCACTCACTCACTCACTCACTCACTCACTCACTCACTCACTCACTCACTCACTCACTCACTCACTCACTCACTCACTCACTCACTCACTCACTCTTTATGCTGAAAAGTCTTTTATTTATGTTTTCTTCTTCTACAGGAAACAAAGTTTAACGCCAAAGTTTCTGTAAAAGGAAAACGTCTGGCTGTTCACGCCGACCTCCGCAGGTACACACACACACAAAAACACACACACACACACACACACACACACATGCTGAGGCTTTTATCTGAAACAGGATGTGTGTTTTAACAGTTAAATTATTTTATGTTTCAGGTTTAAAATCTACTCTAATCAATCAGCTCTGGAGTCTCTGGCTGTAAGTTTTATACAAATATTTATTTATTCTTTAAAATATTTATTAACAACAACAACAACAACACAGTAAATACGTCTGTCTGTCTGTCTGTCAGTTGATTCCCCTGCAGGCTCCTCTAAAGACCATGTTACAGATGTCTGTGGTTCCTTTAATCAACAGTAAGAAACTGATCCTTCAATTGGAGACCATGAATCTAATGTTATACTTTAAAACTAACTGTGTGTGTGTGTGTGTGTGTGTGTGTGTGTGTGTGTGTGTGTGTGTGTGTGTGTGTGTGTGTGTGTGTGTGTGTGTGTGTGTGTGTGCAGACTGGACGAAGCGAGGCGTTCGGATTCCTCTGGCTGATGGGATGGATCTCATAGAGGAGGTGGTTGAATATCACAATGTAAGTTCAACAATATAAACATATGATCATACATGAGGAAGTCAGAAGGTGTCACTGGCTCTGCTGCCACGTGATTGGTCCATTAGATGAGTGATCAACAACAGATGTTCCTAATAAAGTGATCACTGTGTTTTTCAGGGTTTCATAGTGATCGGAGCGAATCTTCACTTCAGCAAAGGCCTGAGAGAAATGATCTCAGGAAGCAGTGAGACGGAACCAGACGTCTAACACCAGACACACACACACACACACACTCACACACAGACACACACAAACACACACACACACTCTCACACACTCACACACACACACACACACACACACACACACACACACACACACACACACACACACACACACACACACACACACACACACACACACACACACACACACACACACACACACACACAAAGTATATTAATGTGTTTTCCACTTTCCACTGTGGCTTGTAATGTATCCATGGCCATCAATAACCACAGGAGCTGTTTTTCTGAATGACACATGTCGACCAGCAGGGGGGTCGGGTTAGTGTAACCAGTGCCACTAGGTTTATACTGTAGTTAATCATATTGAGTTGTATTGAGTGAACTGTTAAACCAGTGAACGAGTTTCCACTGGAAGTAAACGGGTTCAAGTCAAACTACTACTTGAGTTAAACATCTTCACACAACTTTGTTCTTTTAACAAAACCTTTGTGATAATAACCTGTTAATATACTGTAACCATGGCATCACAACACGTGTACTAGATGATAACCTGGTGAGTTAAATGGAGCAAAAGTTATTTTATTTAAATACTGAAATGTCATGAAAGTGTTAACATTTTTCTAATTGATTAAATGATTAAAATCTGACTGAATGTTTCAACGCTCTCCTTCCAGCGTTAATGTGAAAAAATATAAATAAAGTTTAATTAAACACCACAGAACAACGTGGTGCGTTTTACTTTAGTAAAATTAATCAATTTATGATAATCGATTAATGTATCAAACAATCAAATGTATATTCAGTATATTTATATGACGTTATAGGAAAATGATTAAAGTTAAGTCTAAATAATTGCAACGTTTATCAAAACCAAAATAACTTTGTTGATCTGAACACAGAAGAAAAAATCGATCTTTCAAAGTTCATTTTCCACTTCTGGCTCCTGTGAAAAGAAAAATCCCAATTCGACCTCATGTCAGGATGAAGTATTTAGTTTATGAAATTTGTTGAATTACCCTGAACCTGAACACGGATGGAACATTCTGTTTTTAAACTTCTACTATCTGTGTGCCTAAGTGTCCTTGAGCAAGATACTGAACCTCAAACTGCCCCTGACTGAGAAGGCGCTGCTCATAGATGAATGTGTGTCATCTAAACTAAACCAATCAGACCATTTAAAACTGTGTGGGACCTAAGACAGAACCCTGAGGAACCCCACAGGGGGGAACAGTCTCTTCAGACGTGAAGGAACCAGAGAACAGAAGAAACGATCCAGGAGAATCTGTTTGCCAGAGGATACTCATTCTGATTTGTGATTGGTTGAATCAGTGCTCTGGAAGCTGATTGGTTTTCAGGAGTCTTGGTAGTAGGGACTCATCTGATTGGTTAAATCTTGGTAGAAGTCTTGGTTGAGCTCGACCAACAGGCGACGCCCTCAAGACGTTAAAACAATGATTAACATTTAAAACACTATGACAACTGATCGCTGAATTAATTGAATCACTTCAGACGTTAATTGATCAGTTTGTCCAGTTTTATTCTCGTTAGAAGAAATACAACAGCAAACTAATTTTACATTATTTAGAGTCACAGCGCCACCAAGTGACGAACATTCATTTCACACATAACTGTCATTCAATCAACAGCGTGTTATTGGTTCATATAAAATAATATCAGTGGAAATGTCAATGAATATGATCAATAAATCACTAACATCTAATATGAACTAATAGTTCTGTTAATGATCAACTTATAGATCAGCTATGTAAACAACTGGTTCTGATGAATTAACTGATGTTTATTTATTATTTATTCAGCTTTAAAATTTTCATCGTCTTTGAAATGTTCACAGATGCCGTCGTAACCATGGAAACCACACTTCCTGCCAGCCACTCTGCAGCCGAAGGTCAGAGCGTCCTGAACACTGCCCCCTACAGACAAAACATATAGTTATATAATAACTAAATAACCCTGATCAGGGATCAGTCTGAAGGTCAGAGCGTCCTGAACACTGCCCCCTACAGACAAAACATATAGTTATATAATAACTAAATAACCCTGATCTGGGATCAGTCTGAAGGTCAGAGCGTCCTGAACACTGCCCCCTACAGACAAAACATATAGTTATATAATAACTAAATAACCCTGATCTGGGATCAGTCTGAAGGTCAGAGCGTCCTGAACACTGCCCCCTACAGACAAAACATATAGTTATATAATAACTAAATAACCCTGATCTGGGATCAGTCTGAAGGTCAGAGCGTCCTGAACACTGCCCCCTACAGACAAAACATATAGTTATATAATAACTAAATAACCCTGATCTGGGATCAGTCTGAAGGTCAGAGCGTCCTGAACACTGCCCCCTACAGACAAAACATATAGTTATATAATAACTAAATAACCCTGATCTGGGATCAGTCTGAAGGTCAGAGGTTGGATAATGATAACGCTGAGATCACGATTCATAAGAGCTGATCTGAGACAGATGAGAACAGTTGTATGGTCCCACCTCTGGACAGCGTGAAGATGACGGCAGCGTTGAACGTGTCTCCAGCTCCGAGCGTATCCACCAGAGCTTCAGGAGGGAACGAATCAGAGTGAAGGACGACATCATCAGGACCCAGAGCAGCTGCTCCTTTTTCTGCCCAGGCACAGACTAGGACAGCCCTGAGGGACAGACAGGTCAGAGAGACAGACAGGTGAGAGAGAGACACACCGGTCAGCGAGAGAGACAGACAGGGAGGTCAGAGAGAGACACACCGGTCAGCGAGAGAGACAGACAGGTGAGAGAGAGAGAGACAGATCAGAGAGACCATCAGGTCAGAGAGAGACAGACAGGTGAGAGAGAGACAGACAGGGAGGTCAGAGAGAGACAGACAGGTGATAGAGACAGACAGGTCAGAGAGAGACAGACAGGTGAGACAGACAGACAGGTGAGGGAGAGACAGACAGGTCCACTGCACTCACCCTGGTTTGACTCGACTGTAGAATCCTCTCACAGCAGCTTCAGCCGACTTGAAGCCAAAGTGATGAGCAACGTCTTTACTGACAAACACCTGAGGACAGAGTGGAGCCCTGAGTCCTGATCTTCATCATGTTCAGCACACGATGAAGACCAGGACTCGGAGTGGAACCCTGAGTCCTGATCTTCATCGTGTTCAACACACGATGAAGACCAGGACTCGGAGTGGAGCCCCGAGTCCTGATCTTCATCGTGTTCAGCACACGATGAAGACCAGGACTCGGAGTGGAGCCCCGAGTCCTGATCTTCATCGTGTTCAGCACACGATGAAGACCAGGACTCGGAGTGGAGCCCCGAGTCCTGATCTTCATCATGTTCAGCACACGATGAAGACCAGGACTCGGAGTGGAACCCTGAGTCCTGGTCTTCATCATGTTCAGCACATGTTAACGTTTTATTTGAATCATATGGAAGCCATTAGAGTTGGACACAGGCGCTCACCACGTCCCCTAGAGGAAACAGCTGGTATAGCGGCTCTCTGGTCTTCTCTATCTCTACGGACACAGTGATCCTCTGGTGCTGTGGTAACGTGCTGTTGTGCTTCTCCACCCTCTTCATCATCTTCACCTGCTCGTCAGCATTTCGACCCTGACCACGGTAAATAAATCAAGAGTCGGAATAATACAACTGAAATATTTCTCTCTGTAATAAAGTCAGAAAATGTTTACGTTTTTGAAAGTAATGTTACTTTAAGAAACAAATATTTCATCGTGCACAGGTTAAACAAAAACATGACTAGCCTGCTCAGCGTGGAACGTTAATTGATCAGTTGATCATTAATCAGATTGAGATCATTGTTGTTAATTTAGTCGAGGTCATGGTTTCAGTGGGTTCAGGTGAGTTGTCTCTTCGTGTCCTTCTCACCTCCCAGTGAATCCACTGGAACTGATCCAGGTCCACTTTGGAGAAATCTGCTGCTGTGACATCAGGAAGGTTCCTGACAGGAAGTGACATCACAGATTGTTTTCGACAGACACAACAGATTCGTGCACGTCATTGATTCCAAAGGTTTCAGATATTAAATTAAACCTGATTCAATAATTAAGTAAATATCCATCACATCGTTCATCACTGATCTGAATCATAAATGATTGATCAGC
Organism: Pleuronectes platessa; assembly: GCF_947347685.1. NCBI lineage: Eukaryota > Metazoa > Chordata > Actinopteri > Pleuronectiformes > Pleuronectidae > Pleuronectes > Pleuronectes platessa. The sequence goes on from NC_070627.1 coordinate 426,564, forward strand.
CGAGGAGTCGATTCATCCAACTGAACTTTGAGGAGTAGATTCTGTTTATGGATCTGAAAATAAAATTCAGTTTCTATTATATGAAAACAAATGAGATGTTTTATTAATCACTTCATACAGAGCAATTTCCATCGTCTTCATTATCGCCATCATCTTCATCATATTTAACTTTATCATCATCATCACCCTAAACCCACAGAAAAGAAAGAATGGAGTTTTTCTCTATTTGTTTATTGTGGGTTATTTGTTTTAGAACCTGTTTCTGCTGATGTCGCCTGTTAAGTCTGTTAAATGTGTTAAATGTGTTAAATGTGTTAAATGTGTTAAATGTTTGAAATGTGTGACATATGTGAAATATGTGAAATGTGTTGGTGTGACCCTCTCATCATGAGCTGGTTCCTGCTGGTTAGAGTTAGTTATCGTTGTTACTGTCCATCTGTCTCCATAGACCAATAACACCACAGCAGACACTCAAACTGACGGATAATAAACAGATTATTTTACCAAACTGAAAATCTGTTGACATATTTAAATAAATAGTCACTCAGAGTCCATCAGTTAGCTTAGCTTAGCATAGAAACAGAAGAGATAGAAAATAACACATTAGTTTGGTTCTTTTACCCAAACCTACACAGGGCCAGGCTGATTGCTTCCAGTGTTTATGCTAAGCTAAGCTAACCATGTGTGAATATGAGAGATGACTGATGTGTTTTTGTAAATCACGTCACTTCAGTTTGTTCCTCTGCTTTCTACCGGCTGCTGGCTCTGATGGAGCCGGACTCTGAGGGCTAGGGTTCAGGATCAGGACCAGGGACCGCGTGTGATTAGACCAGATTCAGGATCAGGACCAGGGACCACGTGTGATTAGACCAGATTCAGGATCAGGACCAGGGACCGCGTGTGATTAGACCAGATTCAGGATCAGGACTAGTCGAGGGACCACGTGTGATAAGACCAGATTCAGGATCAGGACGAGGGACCACGTGTGATTAGACCAGATTCAGGATCAGGACGAGGGACAACGTGTGATTAGACCAGATTCAGGATCAGGACCAGGGACCGCGTGTGATTAGACCAGATTCAGGATCAGGACGAGTCGAGGGACCACGTGTGATTAGACCAGATTCAGGATCAGGACCAGGGACCGCGTGTGATTAGACCAGATTCAGGATCAGGACCAGGGACCGCGTGTGATTAGACCAGATTCAGGATCAGGACGAGTCGAGGGACCACGTGTGATAAGACCAGATTCAGGATCAGGACGAGTCGAGGGACCACGTGTGATTAGACAAGATTCAGGATCAGGACCAGGGACCGCGTGTGATTAGACCAGATTCAGGATCAGGACGAGTCGAGGGACCACGTGTGATTAGACCAGATTCAGGATCAGGACCAGGGACCACGTGTGATTAGACCAGATTCAGGATCAGGACGAGTCGAGGGACCACGTGTGATTAGACCAGATTCAGGATCAAGACGAGGGACCACGTGTGATTAGACCAGATTCAGGATCAAGACGAGGGACCACGTTTGATTAGACCAGATTCAGGATCAGGACCAGGGACCACGTGTGATTAGACCAGATTCAGGATCAGGACCAGGGACAACGTGTGATTAGACCAGATTCAGGATCAGGACCAGGGACAACGTGTGATTAGACCAGATTCAGGATCAGATTCAGGATCAGGAGTTGGTGCTTCCTTCAGTCTTGTCAGACAACGTTCACTAAACACCTCAGAGGTTTTGTCAAAACAAACAGCGGCTGACAATGAATTGAAATGTAATCAGATTACTTCTATTATTGTTATTATTCTTATCGATCACAGTGAGATGCTTCACCCGTCAACAGGAAGTAGATCTCACACGCACTCTTTTATTCTGAGATTTAATTTAGATTTAATTATTCTTATGTTAATTGTCTGGAACTGGTTCACTTCCTGCCAAAGTGCATCACCATGGTAACCGCTGCTGGACCGGACCAATCAGATGAGCGTGAACCCAGTGACATCATCGACAGGCTGCTGACAGACACACAGCCCAGATGTTTCCCTCAGGTCTGTTAAACACGATCCTGATGTAACGTCTCTGCAGATCTGTTAGATTTGATTCATTATCAACAAATAACTTATAAACTTATGGGTTTTTAATATGTTTCCCTCCTGATCAGCTGATCAATTCAGAGTGGACACACCCTCTGTCTCCACGGTGTCAAAGTCTGAGTGACAGGTGTTTAGTGAGCGCTGTGCGACGCCCACTCTTCCTCAGGACGTCTTACATGTCGGAGAGGACAACGGTTCGAGATCCGGTGGACGGACAAACCACACAACACGCACACGGAGTTTGACCTTTGACCTGCCAGACCACAGCCGACACATCGACGGCACGGAGCGCGAAATCAGCCATGATGAAACTGAACCAGAGAGACAGGAAACACATGAGCTCGGTCCTTCAAAGTAAAACTACCCATACGCACAGGTGGCAGTGCTCTGATTGGTGGAGCAGGAGAGGGGCGGAGCATCTCCACGACCCCGAGGATGACCCTGAAACAGAAGCCGTTAGCTACAGACAAACCTGTTCATGTGCAGGATGGTGCGACTTCCTGTCCCCAGGCTGCTGATGACCACGGAGGCCGGGAGGACACACTGAGCGTGCTCCGGCACCAGAGACACGTCAATGTGGAGGTTCTGGAAATCCTCCAAAATAAAACTACAGACAGGAAACTCTTTACTCTCCTCTGTCCTCCAAAGTCAAACTACAACCGAGCTTCACACCGACATGATTCTTCTTCATGGAGGAGACGTGACATCACAAACCAAACAAGAGAAGATGAGGAGGAGAAGAAACGAGGACAGGGTTCCTACGCTCAGGAAAAACCTGGGAAGGTCAGGGAAATGTAAAAATGGTATTTCCAGGCCTGGAAAAGTGCTTGAAAAAAATAAAATCCCGAATGTTTTGGAGAAGTCATGGAAATTTGTTTTATTCATATTTTCATGTGGTTGATTTACGCTGAGTTTTAAATAATTCAAATGCTTTTAAAAGAAATACGCTCACATAGTAACTGTAAAGTTCTGTGGGGAAGCAGGTGGGATAAAGCACTAAGACAGGAAGTGTATATTTAAACATGCTCGGCTACAAATGGAAAAGTACCTGTGATGGGTTACAACAGACAAATTATCAAACTACTGTCTCACTCATTTGTGTCATTCAAGGTTTACTGTCTGCTTTGGAATTATCATTGTTAGCTGAAATACTAAATGTTGTCACTTTTTCACGTAAACATTGAGATCCCACAAAATGCTTGGTCATGTAAATTTGATTTAAAGTTATTGAGAAGTGTCTGAATGTGAATGAACCCTGTGAGAAGAAAGAAGAAGAAGCAGAGGATCCATGGAGCTGTTGAACATGAGTGAGTGACTGCACCGGATGTTCATGTTTCCACCGGATGTTCATGTGTCTATGTGTCGTGTATTAACCTGAGGAACCAGGTGTGTGGACAGTGAAGCACGTGATGAAGGTCACTCACTTGGCCACGCCTCCAGCAGCCACCGAACCCAGGAAGCTGCAGGAAGCTCCGAGCAGCGACAGCACTGTGCACGTGTTGGAAGCGTTTCCGCCTCGCTGCCAGCGCTGCGACACACACCTGCAACAACACATCAACAACACAACACATCAACAACACACACCTGCAACAACACAACACATCAACAACACACCACATCAAACACCACTGTGTCAACAATCCATAGCAGTGTGTGCTAGCCTCGGTCTGTAGCTTGTCTGTAGTAGTGTTAGCATCAGTGTGTGTGTTAGCATTAGCGCGCTAACCTGCTGTCGGTGTCTTCTTCAGGGTATTTGTCGACCACATTGATGATGTCGAGACAAACGAGTCCAACACAAAGAATCTTCTTCTTCTGTTTCTCCATGTTGAGCCTCACAGACACACACACAGCTGGACTCTGGACTCACACACAGACACACACACAGCTGGACTCTGGACTCACACACAGACACAAACACAGCTGGACTCTGGACTCACACACAGACACACACACACAGCTGGACTCACAGACTCACACACACACACTGATTCACAGACTAAGCGACACAAACAGCTGGACTCTTGACTCACACTCACTCACAGACACACACACAGGTGGACTCACACTCAGACTCAAAAATACACACAGCTGAACTCGCTCGCGCGCGCACACACACACACACACACATGAATCAGACTTTAATTAGAAATGAAAAATAACCTTTTCTTTGTTTATTTTCAAAAGAACATTTCAAAGTCTTGATGTTTTCACCACGAATCAGATTCAGTAAAACTTCTTTACATATAAACAATATGTCAGCCAGTGGCAGTAATCAGATTACTCTATATTACAAACACACTGCAGGACGACAGATGTGTCACTCACACACTCTTCAGGTCAATAAATAATTACATCAGTTGAGATGTAGGTGCAGTTAATACACACACTGAAAATAATACAAAATAACAGACTGATGTTTAACACACTCTTTGTATGGTACGTGTTTATTTGAACTGTATAGAACAAAGCAGACGTCTGAATCTTATCAGTTACAACATGAAACTTGTTTTTCTCTGAAGATGTTGTACATTACACAGTTGTTTCTATTCGTCTTCAACATTATTCCTTCTTTTACTGTTGTTCTCCATGAGGTGAACTTCCTGTGCAGGCGGGCGCTCGATGAAGACGTCACGTCAGAGACAGCAGGTTGATGTCGTAGCATCCGTCCACCTGGAGACAGAGACACATGACTTCATTCATTTAAAGCTGTGAACACTCAGACGTTCAGTGACGAGACCACGTGGAGCTCCATCCTCCCTCAGTCTGTCAGAGTGAAGCCACCAATCAGGTTCTGCACAGGTAACACACTTTGCTCATTAAATAAATCACTTGTTTCTGTGATGGACACGATAACGACTGAGCTAACGCTGCTAATGTAGCGCTTTGTGTTAATGTTCCTCCTCAGACGAGGCGATGATCTTACATCAAATCGTCCGATGCACGCCGTCGTCTGATTGGTCTGCATCACCTCAGTCAGCGCCCACATCTGCTGGATGCTGGAAGAGACGGTCTGAGGGTCGGGGAGGCCCTGAGAGACAGACAGGGAGATGGACAGGAGGACACACAGGGAGACAGACGCTGGTCAGAGGAAGACACCGTGCTGAAGGCAGGAGAACAAAAGTTGAACTTGTCATAAAATGTTAAGTCTCTCGACTCTTTTCTCCAGAACCCTCAACAATAACCTCGTCTGACTCAAACAAAATGTCTACCTCCAGGTCGGGGTGTTGGTCGCCCAGGGTCAGGTCAGACAGCCAATCAGAAACCTCCTTCTCTGGATCCTGGAGGGACAAACAGAAAATGAGTCCACAGCTGAAAGGACTGTGGAATCATTTCATCACTTACCCTGATTTCAAACTGTTGTTTGTTAAAAAGTAATATCTGTGGGAGTTGAAAAGTCTTTGCTTTGGCTCCATCTGCTGGTCGCCTCAGTACAACATCAGTAAGGTTTTCACCCGAATTAATTTCAGTGTTTGACGAAGAATAACTTGAATCCATCACAATAATTGAAAGGGCTATTTTTCTAGATTTCCAGAGCTCCTACACAGAGATGTTTCCACACAGATGATCAAACGTCCTGTAGATAAAATGAAAACTGACCGGCTCCGTGTGGGGGAATATTTTGATGTCTTCAAGGCTGAAGGTCAACCAGGCGGAGGACGGCTGTCTCAGGATCAGTCGCACAGACACCACATGATCAGGCTCCTCCATCATCTGTTCAGATGAAGATAGAGAATAAATCAAACAAAGATAAAGTAAGAAGACGGAGTGAAAGTGAAGCAGCATCGATGCAGCTTCTGTTTCACTAACAGCTACACAGATCAAGACGTACTAAGTTAAATCCTAAAGGATTACTGTAACATAAATTTCACCACTTTCCCCAAAACCTTTGATAATTTCACTTAATTTAATGAATTTTATTTGTCTGAAAATTAACTGAACTATTAACTTCACCTTTTCTCAGAACACAGACTCAATAATGGAGTTATTCAGATGTTAAAAATGTTGAAACACTTCAGAAGAAGAAACATCTGAGTTCTGCTGCAGGACAAACCCACACACTGCAGCCCACCTGAGTCCTGTGGATGGAATAGAAGTCCTGGGAGCCCCCCTCGGTGTGGGGGTTGTTCATTAGGGACAGGTCTCTCAGAGCCGTGCACCACTTGGCTGGGGCCTCCTGCCCGGGGCCCCTCCTCAACAGGCGCACACTCACCGAGGCTGTGTAGTAATTCTTAAAGGAGATTTCTTCAATCTGAAAGACAAGAAGTGGCCGTGGATGAAAATGAAACACAGGGTAAGAGCACGATCATGTCCAGACGTAGATAAAGCCCCTTGGAGACACGATCTGATCACATGATCTGATCACATGATCAAATTCACATGAGCAGGGAAATAATTCTCCTTTTAGCATCATTCCAAAATGAAGAGATAAATAAAGAGGATCTCTGTTGACCAGCTGGATGAGCTGGAGCTTAAAGATAAAGACTTTCACAATAAATCAAAGTGGAGCCCAGAGGAGAGCTGCCTCCAGTCCACACTGAGTTTGAACTTATTGTTTGAGGAACAGTAAGTTTGTTCTCGGTCTTCACATGAAAAGCTGAAGTGAGAAGCATGAAACGTCTGGTGGAGATAATTCCTTCATGGATAAACTGGCTGCAGGCCGACGTCTTTGAAGCTTGAAGTTTCCACTAATGAGGAGTCAGTCACTCTGCATTAGAACTGATGTTAATTAAGACTCGGTGCAGGAAGTAGGTCACAGACAAAAATGTTTGAAGTGTCTCTCAGGCCTGGGATGTCGCTTGATATTTGAAGGTTATGTACCAGAGACTTTAAACATTAATGCTGCAGCAACAACTCATTTCTGATGAGGTCCTGAGTGGAGGATGAAGTCCTCGGGGGAAGCTGTGGATGAGCAGAAGAGGGGTTGTCCTCCAATCAGAAGGTCGGCAGTTCAATCCCAGTGTTCCCCATCTGCATGACGAATCCTGAAGCCCTGGTAGAAGAAGTGCACTGTCTGAATGTGTGTGTGTGAATGTGTGAAGTGAACATGGAGGAGGGGGTTAGGACCTATACTGCAGCCGGCCACCAGGGGGGGATTGAGATGGTCTGGCTTCACTCTGGGGTCTAGTCTATGGGCTACACACAGCATGCCATGGCTGTGCTAACAATGCTAACAATGCTAGCGTTGCCAACTAGCTGCTAGCTGCCACTGAGCATGAACTGCATTTTAAAAAACAGATCTACTGTCACACATCTCTGCTGTTCACCTGGGAACTTGAGTTGTGTGTTTGTGTCACCTCACACACAGTCACCTCACAACTCACACTGACAGGCTTTCCAAAGGGCAGGGAGACGTCCACCACACAGATACCAGAGTGAGCTGCATCTGTTCTGGTGTCTCCGATCTGCAGGTAGACCGGTGGTTTGATGCTGCAGCTCACGGCCTGGACCTCCTCGGTGCTGCCGCTCATCTTCTGCACACAGACCAGGAGTCACACTATTCAACACAGTGAACACAGCTGCTCTTCAAGGTGCTACTGTAAGTGTCAGGGTTGGTTCTCTGTTTCTTACTGAATCATACTGAGTGTGCTACATGGAGTCTTTGACAGATATAACTAGGATCATTTAGAAGTGTTTGATTTACTCATCCTAACACGGATGGTGGACATGTCCCAGTGCTGCAGTGAAGCTGTCATCACACAACAAGAAGGAACCTGCAGGTCAGTGCTGACTCGTCCTGTCAGGGTTCACATGAATGGATCTTGATCTGTTTCCCTTGTCTCTCTGAGCGTGTGCTCGGACACGAGACCTCTCATTTAGTACGTTATGGTTTTAGATCCGATCCCAGAGTTTAATGTGTGACACAGTTAGATGAACACAACGCTCAGTTACAGTATTTCTACTCTTTGATTGCTGATGACATCATCATAGTCACCATGTTGTACAGTTCATATGAAAGTGGATTAGACAGGAAGCAGAGGAGTCTTTAATATAGTTGTTTTACTGAGCTAATTGTTAACAGATTCCATTGAATTGTTCATCATCTTATCAATCATGTTAGCATCATGGAAGCGTCTTGTTATCATCATGTTAGCATCATCTTATCAATCATGTTAGCATCATGGAAGCGTCTTGTTATCATCATATTAGCATCATGTTATAATCATGTTATCATCATGCTAGCATCATGTTATCACCAGGTTATCAATCATGTTATCATCATGGAAGCATCGTGGAAGCTCCATGGTATCAACATGTTATCATCATGCTAGCATCATGTTATCATCATGGTAGCATCATGTTATCAATCGTGTTATCATCATGTTAGCATCATGTTATAATCATGTTATCATCATATTAGCATCGTGTTATAATCATGTTATAATCATGTTATCATCATGCTAGCATCATGTTATCATCATGTTATCAATCGTGTTATCATCATGTTAGCATCATGTTATTTTCATATTAGCATCATGTTATAATCATATTATCATCATGCTAGCATCATGTTAACATCATGCTATCATCATGTTATCAATCGCGTTATCATCATGGAAGCATCCTGGAAGCCTCATGATATCATCATGTTATCATCATATTAGCATCATGTTATAATCATATTTGCATCATGCTAGCATCATGTTATCATCATGTTATCATCATGCTAGCATCATGGAAGCGTCAAACACGCACACACATGTTTTCTTATTCCACTGGTTTGAATCCACAGTTTTTATAACGGAGCAGATTCTACCGTGACGTCAGCGTTCAGAGCTAACAGTGCAGTTAGCAGTGCAGCTAACGGGCAGGTCCCCGGTTATCGGTGAAATAAAACCGGATAACCCGGTGAAGGGAGCGAGTGTCGGTCCGGTTCTGACCTGAGTGGGTCACGGAGGAGACTCGGTGGGTGGAAGTCCGGGAGAACAGGAGGAGAGCGACCGAAGAATCCGGAGATGTTCACATGCTAATGCTAATGCTAATGCTACCTAGGCAACATCGGGAGTGTTAAAGGGCCCACAGCCTCTTGTGGGCGGGGACTCGACAGCGCCACCTTGAGCTCCGGAGTGTGAATTAAGAATTTCCTGTTTGTATCTTCTGCTTTACTCTTTATTCTATAACAGCTTAATACAAACTGATGAATATGAATAGATTATTTAAACAGATTTATATAAACAAGGGGGGGGGGGGCAGTTTAAAGTGTAATCTGATTACTATAAAAATACTTAATAATTTACATCTTCATAAATACTCGGTTTTGTCTTGAAAATAAACTTTCTGATGCAAATTAAATGTATTTTGTGTATTCACCATTTACACTAAATTAGAACGTCTGAAAACAAACCTGTGTGTATTCTACAGTAACACAACTGTACAACGTTAGATGAACTTTTCATTCGTTAATTATAATTAGTTAAATCTGTTTTTAAAGATAATATAATAATAATAATAATACAATATACTGTATCTATAATATAACTATGATATTATCAAATATTACAATTTGATAGATAATCTCTATATAATTTAATTTATTTTGCACCTGTCAAAGCATTAAACGCAGCCGAGTTTTTTTTTAATACATAAATCAGAAAAACTGAGGCTTAAATCTGAAATTATAAAGACAGCAAAAGATAAAAGAATAAAATGTACTTAAAGCAAAGTTAGTTATGAGCATTTTTCTAAAGCTGTGGACAGAGGATGTATTTCTAACATCTCCTGATGCTTCACTGTGTGTTTAATTCACTGTGTGTTTAATTCACTGTGTGTTTAAGTTTGGTTTAATCTAGACACGAGAGTATCCCAGGGCCGTGCTTCAGGCCTCCACATGTATCAATGTGTTATTGATTGTGTTTATCATCGTGTACATGCAAAGTGTCTGTGTTACCGCCAGCAGGGGGCAGACTTGCTCCATGTACCAGCCTCCACCACTCACTGACCTTAAGGCCTCTCCTCCTCTGAACCCATCCAGGAGATGATGGATGCTCGGCCCCCCCGGGCTCAGCCTGACGTCACTGTGAGAATCAGGTGAGCAGCTCTGGTGTCAGCCGGAGACAGCCCATCTGTGTCTTTATCAGTCTGCAGCAGGAATCAGCAGTTTCTCCTCCGTGGACCTGAAACAGTTCCAGGACGAATCGGTTCAGAACAACACGGATCAGCTGCTGCTCCACATGCAGGGAGGAGCCTCCTGAAGTTGATCTTACAGCAGCTGTTTCATAATCCTGAAGATAAAGACGTCACATCAGTGTCCTGAAGTGAAACACTCTCACAGATCAAGAGCGATTACTATGATCTGTGATCTGTGCACAGACTGAAAAGTAGCTCGACACTAACATCACACATTTATTCCACGTCAGAGTTTTCCTCTTGAGTGAGAAGCACAGGAAGCTCCTGCACCACTGAGACCTGCTGAAGATTTGATCTGCTCCACGTCTCAATGAATCACAGCAGATTATGAGACATAAACAAATAACTGACAAATACAGACAAACTTCTTCAGTTATAATTTATGAATTCCACAAAACGGAAAACATCACATTTATAACAGCCAGTGTGATAAGATGAAGGTCATAAATGTAACTGTTAGTGATATGATTCTGTTGTTTTCATAGAGAGTGGTGAGGATGACACCTGCCTCCTCCTCCTCCTCCTCTTCCTCCTCCTCCTCCTCCTCCTCCTCCTGCTCCTCCTCCTCTTCCTCCTCCTCCTCCTCCTCTTCCTCCTCCTCTTCCTCCTCCTCCTCCTCCTCCTCCTGCTCCTCCTCCTCTTCCTCCTCCTCCTCCTCCTCCTCCTCCTCCTCAGTGTCTCCATCACCCCTCTCCTCCTCCAGTACAGTGGCAGACATTCATCTGTTCTGTTTATTGTGTTTGAAGCTTTCCAAATCCCCCAGATCAGTCAGTGTAGGAAGCTGGCAGCGTCAAAACAATCCCCCCCCTTTCCCAGATGGTCTGTGAGCGAGAGAGAAGGGGCTGAGAGAGAGAGAGAGAGAGAGAGCGAGAGAGAGAGAGAGAGAGAGAGAGAGGGGGATGAATGGAGGTGAGGAAGGACACTGGGAAAAACTCCCACAATCCAAGAAGCAACATCCAGTGTCTTTTTCTATTTGATCTCTGGAGACACACACTCCTGATGTCAGCTTTTTTCCATCCTTCCTTCTTTCCTTCCCTTCACCCTTCTCCCTTATATTCATCCTTCCTTCCTTCCTGTCTTCCTGGTCAGTGTGTTTCAGCTCCATCAGCTCCTGTTGGACTTGTGTCAGTGTTGTTGTTTACATCTCGTCCACACGGGAGTCGGCCCTCATCACCAGAAGATCTGGAATCTCCTCGTGTTTCCAAGTGGACGTCTTCATCTTCTTCGTGTCCGGCTCCTCTTCTTCATCCTGAGATGTTTTGTGTTCTTCAGTTTCATGTCACGTGTTAGAAACCTCATCAACACGTCCACTCGCTCTCTGGAAGCTTCCAGGACATTGACCTTCGTCTCCTCTTTTCACCTGGTGACCTTTGACCCTCGATGAAGAAGGTCTCAAACACTTCACATCTGTTTTATTTTCATTCATACTCAGTCAGGACAGATGTCACAATCATTTTTAAGAAGTTGTGGTGTGGACACACACACATCACAACGTCTCTCTCTCCTCCACGTTATTGATTTGACTTTCACCCACGGAGTCCGACTCTTTCAGGCGTGAAGGTGAAGGAAAATAAAGAATAACTTGTTTATTGAGTTTAACCTCCATGAAGAAGAGAAGGTAAAGCAGCAGCTGAATTAATCCTCCAATATTTCACATGTGGCTCTTTCTTCTTTCATTT
>NC_070627.1:441165-461165 GCF_947347685.1 Pleuronectes platessa
ATTAGTCCTGGAGTTGGGACATGTCCCCCGTTACAGCAGCGTGGTCATAAACCAGTAAAGTAATGGAACTTGTAATATCAATGATGTACAGTGAGATGCACATGAACCAGCTCCACCGACAGAAGATAAACAGTGAACCTGGGTTACAGTGCAGAATCTATAGAAGCTGCATGTCGCTGTTCTGGGATCAGTTGTGCTGGTTCAGTCTTTTGATGCTGGAGGAGCTGCCCAGTGCTGCGATGGTTCCCACAGCTCCTCCGGGTCGAGGGGGGGGGGGGGGGGGGCGTCTCAGGACCGATCTCCTCGTGGGACCATGAATCAGGAGTCGCACGCCTCAGCTGATCTGCGCCGGGACCAGCCTGAGTGAGGAATCATGGAGATAGAGAGAGCGGCCTGAGGCAGAAAGCCACAGAAACGTCTCCTGAGGGAAAGTAAACACATTTCAAACTGACCCGGAGTCAGAGAACGTGAGTGAACGTGTCATTACTGAGTGGGAGCACCAGAGCAGATTGTCACAGCCAAGAAAACATGTCTCTGAAATCAGCCGAGGACAATTCCCTTCAGCAAAGAACCTGAAGGAAGAAGTGGAACCTCAATCTGCTGTGAACAGGGAATGATGCTAATCCTAACCCTAACCCTGACCCTGACCCTGACCCTAACCCTGACCCTGACCCTAACCCTGACCCTGACCCTAACCCTGACCCTAACCCTGACCCTGACCCTAACCCTGACCCTGACCCTAACCCTGACCCTAACCCAGTTCAGTGTCCGACTCCTGCAGGAGTTTCACTTCTCCATGGACAGAAGAGAAAGTCCAAAGTGTTTTTATTCCACATGCTCTTTCTGTTTGAATGGAGAACATGAATGAAGCTCTTCCTCTTCTATTGTTTAATGCTGTTTACTAGTTTGATCCAGACCCTGGAGGAACTGAGAGGAACCGTTCACACCTGATGTTCAGACTGAAGACTCTGAAGCTCTGGACCAAACATGGTCGACCTCAGATCAAGTGTTTCTGACACTGCACAGCACATTCCTTCATCCACACTGAGTCATGTGGCATCGACAGAATCCACCTGGTCCTCCTCGCCTCCTTCCTTCCTTCCTTCCTTCCTTCCTTCCTTCCTCCCTCCTCTCTTGATTCTCATCGTCCCAGTCTCACTACTTGGGAAACCGAGGAATGAAGAGAGCATCATCTACAGAAGTGTGAGAGCACACACACACACACACGCAAACATGCACACATGCACACACGCACACACACAGACACACACAGACACACACAGGAGGCTGTGCTTATGCTAATGCAATTAAACAGTGAGGCGAGGAGCGGCGGGTAGGACGCCGCTCGTGCTGATGCTGATGAGCTGAGCAGAGAACATTACATTACCATCCCAGACGGGGGGGTGAGGGACCAGAGAGAGAGAGAGAAGAGCGAAGGATGAGGAAGAGGAGGATGGGAGCGAAACAGGGAAGAGGAGGGGAGCTGGAAAACAAAAGGAGAAAGATGTGACAGAGGGAGAAGAGAATGAAAGAGTGTGTGAATGTTGCATCACAACCTGATTGATCAATACGAGTTTGTTCAGTGACAACTGAGAATACACACACACACACACACACACACACACACTCACACACAGGCCTCTGAATCAGAGACTAAACGCTGCTGCTCTCGTTTTGTAAATAAAGTCACATGTCACTAGCACTTCCTGTCAGTAACAGCCCCCCCATGACAAATCTATTTCCTGTTTACACCACGTGACCAGTGTATGTGAACGGTCACAGTGATGACACATTTTGTATGTTTAAATGTGTAACATCCAATCAGAAGCCAGCACCTGCTGTAAATGGGAATTTAATTTTGGCCATAACGTTTTTAATGTTTAAGAGAAATGTTTCTGAAAGTCAGGTTCATCAATTTATATATTTTACACAAACTGAAGTATGTTAATATCGTCTCAAACCCAAAAGCTGCTGAATTTACCATGAAAAAAAAACATTAAAAAAACTTTTAGAAGCGTATTTATTAATAGTTAAACACATTACTGTGGCTCTAACAACATATGAGCGTGGAAGTATTCTGACACCAATATATGACAGGTACATGTATATCTACATATGTATATATTTATATGTATATATAAAACTTGAGTTATATTAATCAAATCAATTTGATTTTACATCAAATGTGTGTGCATAAGTTGTATTATTTGTATCCAATAAACTAACAAATGAGTGAAACCCAGTGAGAGATGAAGGGATCAGAGCCAGTGAGTGGAAGAGGAGGGAGGTGAAGTACTGAGGAGCGAGTGAGGGAGAATAAAGGACGACAGAGAACGTCGGTGGATTAAACCGGCGAATGTTAAATTTAATTGTGTGAAGGTTCATTAAGTTGCCAGGAAGAAAAGAAGAGAGCAGCTCTCCAGAAGAAAGAGACGTTTCTCTCCCAGTTCCCTTCTCCTCCTTCTATCCCTCTCCATTAAGTGAGCAGTTAATGACTTGAGCTTTTATTGTTGAAAGCAGCGGCAGGAGGAAGTGAAGCGAACACGGACGAGTGCACACATGCAAACACACAGCAGCCACGTAATCAGCAAGAGACTCTGAGTGCATCGTTAATATAAACGCTTATTATTAGACACATTTAGAAGTTTTACATTCCAGCGTCGTGGTTAAAGAGAAGCTTCGTCTCACTCTGGTTTTATAGGATGATTCAGTTCTTTACTGCAGTGGAGGACGGCTGCTGGTGACAACTGTTCAATTATTAAGAATCTAATCATTTTAAGACATTGTCAAATAAATCCATCACCATGAAAGTGTTTGAAGTGGTACCAGTGGTACCAGTAAAACAGGGAGGAGATGGTGGAGTGGTCTCTGGTGGTCGGGGCTGAGATGGTGCCCTGGGTGAGGTCGTCTTCAGCTTCTCGTCCCCGAGGGGCCGGAGGACGGAGCTGGAGCTGGACAGGTGGAGGTGTGCGTGGTCAGCAGCCACGTGGACGTTGTTTCTCTGTGAGACGTCTGGACGAGGACTTGAGGTGCTGCCTCTTCACGTCCGAGGGGGAAGACGTTTTTAGGAGAAGGTCAGATAGTTGTGAGAAAGTGAAGTTTAAAAGATCAGACGTTAAATAAATGTTTAATGATAAATTTAATAATTGACAGCTGAGACTGACTCCTGATTGGTTGAGAACAGGTATGGGCGGGACCTTGATACCACGCCTCCAGTCCACGACTCTGACTGTTAATGATGTCATCACGACTGGATGGCAGCGTTTGTATCTGAGATATTTTATCTTCGTCTCTGGAGGAAGTGGAGACGAGTTGTCTTCATTTACAGTCTAACATCGAAGTGCCACCATAAAGGCTAAACAACCAATCAGAAGCCACGGTTTTTCATCAAAGCTTCATCATGAGTAGTTTTTGGATCTGATAATGAAAGGAGTGGCAGAAAGAGATTAATAACGATTCTTGACTTGAGGAGCAGATTTAGTGGAAGCTCAGATGAAGCGTTGATGTCTCGAGTCTGAACTCATCACAGAGAAGAGGCAGCTCCGGTCGGGACGTGGTGGAAACGGGTCAGAGGAGAAAAGTGGTTCCTGGAATGAGTTTTGCTGAAGCCTTGTGACGGATGATCTGGAAAACCGAAGGCAATGTTTCTCCTAATGGGTTTTCTAACTCCACCGGCCGCCGGGCGGAGCTGAACTCCTCACCACTCAACAGTAATTATCGTGGCTGCTCTGAGGAACCTTTGAATGAAAGTGAAGCAGAATGAAAACCGACAGGAGAAAACACTCGAGGTAAAGGAGTCTGCTCGAGAAGAAGCCTCTTCTTCAAACTGTGCAATGTTCTTCTGAGTGTGCGGCAGAGACTCAGAGGAGTGAGACGTTAAACACTTGAGTTTACTGAGGATTTACACAGTTATTCAGTAACTTTAAAGTGGGAATATTTCATTTAAATAATTTATTTTACGTCAAAAACTGTCACAGAACGAGGAAAACACAAGAGCTTTTGTTTTCAGACCTTCCAGAAGTCCAGATACTTTCCTGAGGACACAAAGGTCAGAGTCAGTGTCTCTCATGTTCTGGATCTTCTCCTGCAGCCTCCTGGTAACATGTGTGTCACATGTCAGAGTCCATGTGAGGAACCAGCAGGACAATGTGTGGACGCTTCCCAGTGAGCGAGTGGACGAGGTTTCTAACTCGTGTTTCTAAACATCGCTTGAATGTTTCTGCAGTTTCTTGTAGTTGTGAACGAGTCTGATCTGATCTATAGATAGATAGACAGATAGATAATTAAATGAAGAATGAATCATATATTTGAACACTTTTTATCCTGAGGGACTTGAGCACTGAATCCTAACCAATGGACCACCAGGGACAACTGACAGTTAAATATATAGAAAAGGGTGTGAGTGTGAATAAAAAATCGTGGCTTCTGATTGGCTGTTTAACCTTTATAGTGGCACTTTGAGCCTGAGCTCTGATGTTAGACTGTAAATATAGAAAATTAGACGTATCCATTTTCTCTAGAGACAAAGATCAATTATCTCAGATACGAGCATCTTTTATTTTTGACGTCATTCACGAGTCTGAGCAGAGGTGACCGTGGAGTGGAGGCGTGATATGGAGGGCCCGCCCATACATGCACCGGACCAATCAGGAGTCAGGCTCATCTGTCAATCATCATGTCTCAGCCTGTTTTTATATCATCAAATAACTGATTCAAATCAAACTGACCATAAACTTGATCAAACATCAGTGAGATGACAACGAGCTGAAATGACAGGAACATCTTTACAAACTTTTATTTAACGTCTACTTTGATTCTTTAGTTTGGTTCATGTCCCGTCTGCTAACATGGAGGAGGTCCTACACTGGTGGTGTACTGCAGCCAGACACCAGGGGGCGATCTGGTTTCACTTTGGTGGCACTGTCATGTCGTCCATCTTTATTAAAAGTCCCTGGTTGGGACCTTCAATGAATTTAGTAAATTCCATGACATATTATGCAATAGCCTAATAACCTCATGGTGGCGCTACAGCAAAGGGCGGGACAGGTTAGCTGGTCCCCTGCAGAACATGAACACCAGAGTTAGGTGAGGATCCATCAGAACCTTGTGCAGATGTTTGAGTGTGAAGCCACGAGGTCCGGAGCGTCTCCACAGACCAGGAACTGAGGATTCTTCAAATCACTTCACATTTCGTTCAGTTTCCAACGACACTGGCAGCAACTCTCCCGATTCTGCATCAATTATTCAAATGAATAAATCATGATTTAATGGAGACTACGACACAAATCTCACAGCAACACAACCAGCAAATCCACCACAACAAACACAGGGAACTCAGGAATGAAGGAAACGTGTAAAGTCCCGTGGACAGTGTGATGTGGAGCGTCTGACTCGAGTCTCAGTCCAGAAACTCGTCTCTTTAGATTCTGTGTCTGTTCCAGATGAAGTGAGAGCAGAATAAATCAGGCTGCGATTAGCTGCAGAGCTTTCACTCTTATCGCTGCTGATTAAAAAGTTTCTTTAGCCATTGGTCATTCTAATGTAGAGCTGCTAATGTTGTTCTACTGAGGTGTGTGTTCCTCATTTTAACACACACACACTCTTCACACGTGTGCACGTTAGCGCACACGTTAGCACAAAGCACGTTATCCTGTGGAGACGATCAAAACTGAGACATGATGCTGGACACAGGTTTTCACTCTGCTTTGATTCATCCTCTGTTTTTCACTTCGCTCATTTGCTTCTGTCCAATGAATTCTTCTTGATTCATTCCTCACCTTCTCAGATCTTCTCAGCAGGACTCACAGTCGAGCCGTCTCCAAGCCGGTCGTTGTGGGGGGGGGGGGGGGGGGGGGGCACACGGAGGCCTCATCAAACAAGCTTTATCTCCACTGAACCAGATCCTCCTGATCGAGCTGAGGACATTTCAAATGTGTGTCCCGACACTCGAGGAGCTCAGAGAGAAACAGATCATTTATATTTACAAAAAGACAAAAAGGGAAAGTGAGGAAACAGTGACAGAGGGAACCTGGGCTCATCTCCAGGATCAGAACCAGCGGCTGCTCTCCAACAAACTCTTTCTGACTGATCCAGAGTCTGAACAGAGAAATGTTTTCCTCTCAGAACGTTTGGACGCTGGGACGGATCTCAACACTCGTCTTCTCTCCGGATGATGGCTTGAAACCCAATTGGCAAAATGTGGGTGATCTTTAGAAGTAGAGTTTTGTCGTCAGCAGTTTGGATCAGTGTGTAACCACTCCAGGTCTGTGCTGCTGCCAGCAGGACTCTGGCTTCCTGTCACAGTCGACCCGTTCACCACTGAGATGCTTTTACTCTGAAGGTTCACAGCTGGACATGGCTGCTTTACTTCTGAGTTACAAACACAGAAGTAGAACCTCACTCAGTCGAGCTCCAACCTGCAGTCCTTATGCCTCCGCTGCGGCGCCACCTGGTGGTGGGATGTCCATAAGTACAAACAGTTACTCTAAGTACTTAGATCTGGGTGCAAAGGTCAAAGTGGCCTCAAAAAAAAAAAAAAATATATATAGTATATAACGGAAACTGATCAGGTTGGTGGAGACAAACAACCACAGGGAGGTGACTAGTTAATATAACTTAACAGAGGAGTTCCCTCTTTCTTTATTCTATTCTATTATATACTGTTCTATTCCATTCAATTCTACTCTATTCTATTCTATTCTTTTTCTTTTTCTTTTCTATTCAATTCTTTTCTTTTTCTTTCCTATTCAATTCTATTCTATTCTATTCTGTTCTTTTCTATTCTGTTCTGTTCTACGTGGAGAGGGCAGTAATGAGCGGAGCTGAACTGAAGCCAAGTCTTTTGGATGTTGCAGCCAGTCGTCTCTCCACACTGGGAGTTATGGTTTTATAATGTTGTGTCCTGACACAGGAAATCCACTCCAGAGTCTGAGGCTGCCAGCCCCCCCCCCCCCCCCCACACACACACAGTATACTCTGTGTGATTGGTGCATTAGAAGAAAAGCTGAATAGTGATGAGGCGAGGAGAGATGAGAGCAGAAGGGAAATAATGAAGCAACAAATTAATGATGGAGAGAAAAACCTGCATTACAGGAGAGAGTGAGTGAGGGATGATAGAGAATAGGAGACGGGTGATAGAGAATAAGAGAGGGATGAGAGAGAGTGAAAGAGGGATGATAGAGAATGAGAGAGAATGAGAGAGGGAGGAGAGAGGGATGATAGAGAATAAGAGAGGCATGATAGGGAATAAGAGAGGGGTGAGAGAGAATGAGAGAGAATGAGAGAGGGATGAGAGAGGGATGATAGAGAATGAGAGAGGGATGATAGAGAATAAGAGAGGGATGAGAGAGAATGAGAGAGAATGAGAGAGGGATGATAGAGAATAAGAGAGGGATGAGAGAGAATGAGAGAGAATGAGAGAGGGATGAGAGAGGGATGATAGAGAATAAGAGAGGGATGATAGAGAATAAGAGAGGGATGATAGAGAATAAGAGAGGGATGAGAGAGAGTGAAAGAGGGATGATAGAGAATGAGAGAGAATGAGAGAGGGATGAGAGAGGGATGATAGAGAATAAGAGAGGGATGAGAGAGAATGAGAGAGAATGAGAGAGGGATGAGAGAGGGATGATAGAGAATGAGAGAGGGATGATAGAGAATAAGAGAGGGATGAGAGAGAATGAGAGAGAATGAGAGAGGGATGAGAGAGGGATGATAGAGAATGAGAGAGGGATGATAGAGAATAAGAGAGGGATGATAGAGAATGAGAGACAAATGATAGAGAGTGAGAGAGGGAAGATAGAGAATGAGAGACGAATGACAGAGAGTGAGTGAGGGATGATAGATGACCTACTTCCTGTGTGTGTGGAACCTACATCCTGTGTGTGTGGAACCTGCTTCCTGTGTGTGGAACCTGCTTCCTGTGTGTGTGGAACCTGCTTCCTGTGTGTGTGGAACCTACATCCTGTGTGTGTGGAACCTACATCCTGTGTGTGTGGAACCTACTTCCTGTGTGTGTGGAACCTGCTTCCTGTGTGTGTGGAACCTACTTCCTGTGTGTGTGGAACCTACTTCCTGTGTGTGTGGAACCTGCTTCCTGTGTGTGTGGAACCTGCTTCCTGTGTGTGTGGAACCTGCTTCCTGTGTGTGTGGAACCTACATCCTGTGTGTGTGGAACCTACTTCCTGTGTGTGTGGAACCTACTTCCTGTGTGTGTGGAACCTACTTCCTGTGTGTGTGGAACCTACTTCCTGTGTGTGTGGAACCTACTTCCTGTGTGACTTTGTCTAATAATAACTAAAATGACTGAACATTGATGAGATCTGATCATCTCACAAAACTCATTCTATTTATTCAGAGATCTGTAAAAACATAAAAACCTCAGAGCTCCTGATTGACAGTTTTTAATGTTTCCACTCCGGCAACAGCCAGGAGGAACAGAAAGAGGAAGAGGAGGAGGAGGAGGAACAGAAAGAGGAAGAGGAGGACGAACACAAAGAGGAGGAGGAAAAGGAAGAGGAGGCACAGAAGGAGGAGGAGGAGGAACAGAACGAGGAAGAGGAGGAGGAGGAACAGAACGAGGAAGAGGAGGAGGAACAGAAAGAGGAGGAGGAAGAGGAAAAGGAAGAGAGGGAACAGAAAGAGGAGGAGGAGGATGAACAGAAAGAGGAGGAGGAAGAGGAAGAGGAGGAGGATGAACAGAAAGAGGAGGAGGAAGAGGAAAAGGAAGAGGAGGAACAGAAAGAGGAGGAGGAAAAGGGAGAGGAGGAGGAGGAACAGAAGGAGGAGGAGGAGGAACAGAAAGAGGAGGAGGAACAGAAAGAGGAGGAGGAACAGAAAGAGGAAGAGGAGGAACACAAAGAGGAGGAGGAAAAGGAAGAGGAGGAACAGAAGGAGGAGGAGGAGGAACAGAAAGAGGAGGAGGAACAGAAAGAGGAAGAGGAGGAACAGAAAGAGGAAGAGGAGGAACACAAAGAGGAGGAGGAACAGAAAGAGGAAGAGGAGGAGGAACACAAAGAGGAAGAGGAGGAGGAACAGACGTGTGGATTTCATCTTTTCTTCTCTTTTTGTGGATTTGTGATATTTTTTTAACTTGTCTCAAACTAAACTTTAAACACTTTGATCAAGTGAGTTCATGATAAACTGTAAACTTGAAATGTTATTAAAATCAGAACCTGGTTAATCCTCATGTCTGTGAGTTGGATCAGACGGAGAGAGAGAGGACGGACGATCGTCCAATCACAGAACTACGAGTCTTTTGTTATAGAGACAAACAGTTGTGTTATACATTTTATTATTTGTTAAACACCAATAAACTCTGGAAGGATTTATTGCAAAGACAAAAGTTGAGTGACGAGAAGAATTAATGTATTATTCCATGAAGAACTAAAACACTTATGTTTTCTCCAGAATGTTTGATTGTGTATTTATTAAATGATTCCTCGAGCCTTGAGTGTCGTGTGAGCTGGACCTGAGGATGTGTAGTTTGGTGATGAAGAGTTTATTATGGTGTTTACAGCTTCAAACATTTAAACAGTTTCTACACTTCTGCCCTCGAGCAAGGCAGCACCCCCCCACCCCCCCACCCCCCCACCGTTCAGTGGACTCAGCAGAGTTGATCTGTGTCTCAGCTCCTCGTCACCTCCTGCTGTTATAAATGCAACTCTGTCCACTCATGATAGTGTGTGTGTGTCTGTGTATGTGTGTCTGTGTATGTGTGTGTGTGTGTGCGTGTGTGTGTGTGTGTGTATGTGTGTTGAAATGCTCGTGGCCACTGGGAATTCTTGAGCACAGACAACCTGTCACCATGGAAACACAGCGAGCTGAGGGACAATTACGTCAACTACACACACACACACACACACACACACAGACACACACATACACACACACACACACACACACACACACACCTCAGAAGACGGAGACGTGCTGACTCAGGTCTTTCTTCTTTCTCTGTTTTCTTCTCTCACTCATTGTTGTCCAAGTGTCTTCCTCTCATCTGTGAACAGAGAGAAAGAGAGAGAGAGAGAGAGAAATCACCTCTCTCTCTCTCTTTCTCTCTCTCTCTCTCTTGAACGATGTCACTGTTTATTAAAACTGACAAGATTCATCACTGAGTCTCACTGAAACTGTTTTTGTGTGTTTGGTTAGAAAAGAGAGAGAGAAAGAGAATCAGCATCTTCTGTGAACACAGCTGGTTACCCTCTGTAAAGACACACACACACACACACACACGCACACACACACACACACATCCATTAGACGAGTCCCTGATCGATGTGTTAAACCTTTACTTCAACCGTCCTGCGTCTTTCATTAGTCGTGGACGAATCGTTTCTCTTCCGTCTCTTTGTCTTCTCGTCTGTTAGAGACATTCAGAGGACAGAGTGATGAGAAGATGAACAAAGTGGCCTTCAGGTATGTGTCTTTGTGTGTGTGCCTGTGTGGGCATGTGTGTGTGTCTGTGTGTGTGCCTGTGCCATAGCGTGTGTGCTGTCCTTATTCTTTCTTAAATGGTTTATCAGCCTCTCGTGTGTTGATGTCGGAACATGAGACGGTGATGTATGATTTACATTCTGCCGGCTGCAGATTGGTGGCTGTGGCTCAGGAGGTAGAGCGGGTCGTCCATTTCCCACTAGGTTGATGGTTTGATTCTGGAGCCGCAGTTGGAAGCTGGAGTGGAGTCATGTGACTGGGGCTTCCGACCTCTGTGTCCGGTCAACATTATCATGTGTTTACTGAACAATTGAATCATCAAGATCAGTTGAAGTTTGCGAGCTACTCGGGACTAGAGAGAGAAGCTGAACAATTATAATAAACTTTATATATAAAGAACAATTCATGCATCAAATATAACACAGAGTGATTCACATTCAAACTGTTTTGTGATAAAACAATAGAAACTAAATGTAACTGCAGAGATCGGGTCAGACTGACGTGAGTGTGAATCCGTCATCATCCTTGTGTTTTCATATCTGATTGTGTATCCATGATTATTCTTAAACATTGATGTTCTTCTCACAGTTTGACTCGTGCTCAGTAAAGTGCAGACAGAACAATCTGTGACCTCAGCTCTGACTCCTGTGAAGAAAACTATTTTCATATTCAAACAAACTGTACAGCAACTGTTCATCTTTCAAAAGACACAACTTGACCTCTAGCTCCCGACACCTCACGATGCTCAGACTCACTGAGGAGGAGACAAATACATTTATGTTGTGATTATTTGAGATAAATGAATAGAGATGAAGAGGAGGAGGAGGAGGAGGAGGAGGAGGAATCAACCTGTCGTGACCTCTGAGCTGCAGATCTGGTTAAAAAAACAGGGGGGGGGGGGGGGGTATTATTTACTTTAAATGAATTTCTTTATATGTGTAGCTTTGTGGTTAAATGTTCTGCCAGGCTCTGTCTCTCTTCTGATGACAGTTTGTTATCCTCACACAGACACTAACACTCTGTCAGTGTTTAGCACGAACTCTCAAAACTATTTCAATATTAACATATATTATATTCAATAAAAAATATATTTTAGGTCAATATAAACGACATATCTTTTGGTGGAGCTGCATTAAAGCTTCTTTGACCAAATCTTGCTCTTCATTAAATCAGGTTTATGACCTTTGACCCCCAACAGAGTTATTGTGTCATTTCCTGAAATGAATTCCAGATGAAGTTTCAGAGTTTGGGTTGAGAACCGGGAGGAAGAGTTCTCCTCAGGTACCAGGAACCTTCAGGGACCGGTTCCCACTCGGGTCCACGTCCAACCTGTTCTACGTCAAACTGCCTCCACACTGTAAACACTCCACATTCCTCCGGACCAGTGGTTCACCAGCTGACGGTCAGGACCACCTGAGCTGCGTCCTGGGAGGAGATCCAGGAATCAGACTCAATTTAAGCACTGCTAGAAAACTGCATTTTAACTTATACATGTGTGTATGTGTGTGTGTGTGTGTGTGTAAAAGTTAACTTTAATTCAAGCATGTGTGTTTATATATAAACATGTGTCTGTGTATGAGGACGTCTCAGTTCATCGTTCAAATGACAGATGAAGTTAAAGTTTCTACTGTTTGTGTTCATGATAAATCTGCAGCACACACACACACACACACACACACACACACACACACACACACACATCCTCCTGCATGTCTCTGTATTTGTGGATCAGTCGACTCGGGGAACAAACTCCAAGTTGAAGAAACAAGAAGCTTCAGTTTTTAAAGCTGCTTTGACTCATAGCCGCTCAGTCTCTATCTCACTCTGCCACTCGAGCCCTGAGTCAACACTGCTGATTGATTTTCGGCCTCCTGGTCTCTTTCGCTCTTTCGGCAACAGGAACGTTGAAGATATTTATCATTTTTCATGTGCGAGGAACAGAATGAGACTCTTCATGTATGTATTATATTACATGTTTTAATATTACTGTCATTATATTACATGTTTTAACATTACATGTCATTGAGCTGATGCTTTTATCCAATGCCACTTATAATAAGTGCATCAACCATGAGGCTACAAAGAGCAGCAAGCATCATGTCAGACAGGTCAAGGTCCTCCAAGAGGAGGTGAAAGCAGCTGGAGATGCCTGAAGATGATTAACTCGTCTCATCCCCCCCAAAGGCTTCTTCTGAATATTGCTCAAATGATTTTTCTTTTCGCCCACTTCCACGGTTTGAGGTAATGTGTAAATCTTTTCCATCCTTTCTTTTTTGTCTTTGGTTTTTCATCAACTTTGACCTCTGGTGCCTCAACTTTGACCTCTGGTTCCTCAACTTCGAACTCTGAATCATCATCTGAGACCTCTGGTTCCTCATCCGAGACCTCTGGTTCCTCATCTGAGACCTCTGGTGCCTCATCCGAGACCTCTGGTGCCTCATCCGAGACCTCTGGTTCCTCATCCGAGACCTCTGGTGCCTCATCCGAGACCTCTGGTGCCTCATCCGAGACCTCTGGTTCCTCATCCGAGACCTCTGGTGCCTCATCCGAGACCTCTGGTTCCTCATCTGAGATCTCTGTTGCCTCATCCGAGACCTCTGGTTCCTCATCCGAGACCTCTGGTTCCTCATCCGAGACCTCTGGTTCCTCATCCGAGACCTCTGGTTCCTCATCCGAGACCTCTGGTTCCTCATCCGAGACCTCTGGTTCCTCATCCGAGACCTCTGGTTCCTCATCCGAGACCTCTGGTTCCTCATCTTCAGCCTCCGGTTCGTCGTCTTCGACCTCTGATTCATCATCCGAGACCTTTGGCCTTGGGGCTGAGACCTTGGAGTTACGGGGTGGGATGGGTGGTTTATCGATTAAGACCTTTGGCTCAACATTTGAGACCTTTGGAATATGGCCTGAAACCTCTGAGTCATTGTCTGAGACCTCAGCTTTAAGGTCCCATGAATCATCATCCCACGAATCAGTGCCCTCTGGTTCATCCACGTTGACCTCTGGTTCCTCATCGGAGATCTCTGGTTCCTCATCGGAGACATCAGTTTCAAGGTCTGATATATTAAATTCTTTGTCCAACCAATCTTGGGTCTCTGGCACCTCATTGTCGGAGTCATCATGTTTAAGGTCACATGATTTAGAGTCATCATCCCACGAATCAGTGCTCTCTGAGTCCTGTATCTCAACATCTGAGACCTTTGGCTTATGGTCTGAGAATTGTGATTCATGGTCTTTGTCCTGCAAGATCTTCTGCTCATACTCCGACATCTTCTGTTCATCCTCGGAGATCTTCTTTTTATACTCAGAGATATTCTGTTCATAGGCTGAGATCTTTTGTTCATACTCCCAGAACTTTTGTTTATCTTTAGAGTTCTTCTCTTCATACTCTGAGATCTGTTGTTTATCTTTGGAGATCTTCTGTTCATACTCTGAGATCTTCTGAGTATCCTTGGAGATCTTCTCTTCATACTCTGAGATCTTCTTTTCATACTCAGAGATCTTCTGTGACATTTTTTCATTGCATGGATTGATTTCCTTTAAGCCTACTAGCTTCAAGTTCTTAACTCTGCAAGTATTTATAAATTGTTGTATATTAGAAATTAAGTTCTGGTGCTCCATCTCCATGACTTTGATTCTATCCGTGGAAGCCGCAGACTTGCTCAGCTCCATTTGAAGCTGCTCTTTGAGGTCCTGGATCTTCTTTTCATACCCAGATAACTTTTGTTTGTCCTCAGAGATCTTCTGTGCATACTCCGAGATCTTTTCTTCATTATCAGATATCTCCATTTGAAGCTGCTCTTTGAGGTCCTGGATTTGTTTGTGGAGGAGCTTCTCCTGGTCAAAGTCAACCGGGTGGCTCTCGGCAGGCGGAGAAGGAAAGGAGGCTGATTTCTTCAGCTGGTTGTTGCAACGCTCTAACTGTGTGATCTTTGTGTTGAGACACAGAATAGTTTGGTTCTTTTCCTTAATAATGGACTTCTTGTGAGATACGATTATCTTTAAAAGCTCTGCGTCCTCTTTAAAGAGTGATCCCTCGAAGACCTCTTCAATGCACGGCACATTTTGGGAGCTGGCGATGAGCTTTTGAGGTAACTTTTCCAGGTTCTCCTTCTTGGCATTTTTTGATTTGTATTTGTCCTCCACACATTCAAGGTCCTGTTGAAGCTTCTTAATAAGAGAGCTTATCTCTCCACAAAGGGAACTCCCCCCCTCAATGGTCGACACCTCACGTCTGCCTGGATGATGATGTTCATCCTGGAGCAGATGGTGCTGGGTGGTTCCTGGTAACCTGTTGTCTGTTGCCATCTTACTTAAGAACAGAACCTCTGCTTCTTGTGTGTGGCGGTTAGCAAGTGAGTAAAGTGCAGTAGCGCCACATGGAGTACACATGATGAAGTCTTTATGATCATAGGAGAGTGCACTCCAAATAAAGGATTCCAAAGATCATAGGAGTTATCTTTTAACATTCAATCATTTCCTGTCCTTTGTACTTCAATGAACAAGAATCTGAAAGTGTTGATTCTCTCTCTCTCTCTCTCTCTCTCTCTCTCTCTCTCTCTCTCTCTCTCTCTCTCTCTCTCTCTCTCATGTTAGTCAGAAAGAAAAAAAAATCCATAACTAAACAGTCTTTTGCTCACAGATAGAAAACCTTCACATTTCAAATGCTTCGTATTAAACTGGAGAATGTGATCGTCCCACCGTCAGCGGCAGTTTGAATGAGCTGATGAGTTTTAATATAAAGAACGATTAGTTTTCTGTTTTCTTTGAGGAGCCAATAAGGAGAGGCCAGTACTGGTGTCCTGTGTGAATACACTTTTTTCTTGAAATCAAATGATTTGGATCCGCACCACATCACACACACACACACTCATATCACCGTTTTGACTTGGAATTAGAGACAAAGCGGAAATACAAACCACACACACGGATACACACACTCTGACACACACTCTGACACACATTGATACACACACAGACACAAACTGACACACACTGACACACGCACACACACACACACACTGACACACACACACACACACACACACACACACACACACACACTCATATCAACGTTTTGAGTTGGAATTAGAGACAAAGCGGAAATACAAACCACACACACGGATACACACACTCTGACACACACTCTGACACACATTGATACACACACAGACACAAACTGATACACACAGACAAACATACAGACACACATACACACATAAATACTGACACACACATGTAATATTCTTGTTTTTCCCTCAGTGTTTATATACAGTCACTGATCATGTATGTTCGACCTGTAACACGTGAGACATATGAAACAGACATTTTGAACATGTGAGATGATTTCTCTTCGTAGATGTCGTCTGGCTCGCTCTCACTCTTATCTTCTGTCGTCTTGTGTTGTTTCCTCCGTCTCCTTCTCTCTCTCCGTCGTCTCCTCCTCCTCATCTCTCTGTCTTTTCATTTCCTCTCTTCAGGTCCTCTCGTGACTTTATGGTGAAATATCTGATCCTGTAAATAATGACCTCACTTCCTGCACATTACAGATCACTGTGGATTCTGTGTGAGATTCATTACACCGGCTCCTCTCGTCCTTCCTCTCTATCTCCTTTCTTCTCCTCTCCTCTCCTCCCCTCTCCTCCCCCCGTCTCATTTCCTCTCCTCTTCTTTGCCCTCCATGTTTCTCATCTCTCTTTTCATTCACTTCCTCCTGATCGTTCTCTTGACATGTCACAGTAAGAGCACACGTGTCCCTGATTCATTTCATTATTTACTCTGTGACATGTCAAATTGTCTCCTGTAGTTAAAACTGATGATCAGAAGAAGTACATTTAAAAAAGTATTTTAATGTGTAGCTGTGAGCCCAGGTCCTTCCTGATGTGGATTCTGGATCTCTGTGAGGTTTCACACTCGGAGGCGATGCCTGTTTACATCCTGGTTTGGATCCTATTCATATACCAAAGTAAAGAAGTTGAATTTATCAGAAGTAAAACATATCTTTCTTTCTTTCTTTATTAGGATCCCCACTAGCACCAGTATAAGCATTAGCTCTTCTTCCTGGGGTCCACTACACACACGGTCCTACACAATACATAAACACAACAAACACAAACAGGTCATCTCATTAAATCATTCTAGTTCTTACAGAAGAGAAACAAAACAGTCTTTTAACATCATTATCATTTACAAAGTTAAGTAATAATTCTTCATAGAAATGCATAACTTATGGACAGAGTGAGGTTAAATGTTTATATGTTTAAGAAAGTTACAGAATCCGTCAAAATTAAAAGAAGCAAAATCGATGAAACTAGAGCAGGTTTGTAAAATGGGACAAATAGAAGAAAGAGTCAAAGTGTTGGAGTTTCCAGTTTCATGGCAGAATAACAAAGTGTGTCCCCTGACAGCTGCTGCTCCGCGGTTGTGTCAAACAAGACGTCCTCCATGTGTCGGACTCTTTGATAACACACTGGTGTCGTGTGTGCAGAGGAACACAAGATGTGCTGACACGTCGGAGCTCAGAGACGATGCTGGAGATGGTGTGTCAGCGTTCTGTCAGGGTGCATGCTGGGAAATCTCTTCCTCTCCAGACACAGGAACACGGTTTGCATTTCAAATTTGTTTTGTAAAAGTCACTTTAACGTTTGTGAGTCTTCGTTTTGATCCTTTAAGAAAAGTGTGTGAACGAGCTGAGCTGCTGCAGAGCTACACTGTGGACCCACTTCCACCCGGAGATCAAACACACAAACGTGTGTGTTTGAGTATACACACACGTAAAGGTCCAGTGTGTACGATTCAGGTGAAAGGATCTGCTGGCTGAAAGTAAATATCAAATAATCCTGTGATTAATCATCTAAAGTGTAATAATTGTTGTTTTCTGGACCCTAGAATGAGCCCTTTATATTTACAGGGGGGGGGTGTGAGGGGTGTTCAGCTGCAACATGACACTTCACCACTAGATGTCACTACATTCTACACACTGAGCCTTTAAAACAATGCTTGTGAGCCCACAGAAGAAGCTTTGCAAAGACGTCCGACGTGTTTTGTTAGGATTTTAAATCTATGTTTGTCTGTGTGTGTGTGTGTGTGTGTGTGAAGATGTCAATAGAACTGAACTCTAAACAAAACAGGAGGGGGGGGGGGTAGGAGCAGTTTGGGTCAGATATATGACTTCACACAATGACTTATAATAACCGTTGCTGCTTAGTGTTAATCTTGAAGTTGTTAGAATGTGTGTGCGTCAGTCTCACACCTGGTTGATAAGAGGTCTGATAAGAGCCGCTGCCTGTTGTGAGGCAGTAAATCTGTGGCATACAATACACTGAACTTTAACTTGTTCTCATACCTAACTGTTTATATTAAAGCATAACTCCCTTAGCTTATTCAAACATCACACAGGGACATTAACCAGAGTCTGGGATTCACAGTGTTTATAACCTGGACTCTCGTCCTCCTGTGTCTTTATGCTTGTTAAGAACTCGAGTGTGGAGCTGAGAGTCGGAGGAACATGTTATCTTCACTTCCCCAGAGGAAGGGGACTCCTCAGTGAAACACAGTCCTGGTTATTTGATGCTTCAGAGAAACGACAGATGGAGACGAGTTTCAGTTTGAGACAAATGTCCCTCCTGAATCCTCTGTCGTCTTTTTGTGCCTCCGCTCTGTCTCCTGAACATCTGTGTGCTGGTTGTCTTTGTTGTGCAACCGCAGAGTTTATACTATCAGAGCATTAGTATAATTACCACATTTAACTAGCAGAAGACATTTTGGCCGGTCCTCACTTCTTCAAAGGGCTGTTTGAGGGTTCAGACTTCATTATAGGGTTAAGTTAGGTTTAAGTTATGGTTAGATTTTAAGTTATGGTTAGGTTTAAGTTATGGTTAGATTTTAAGTTAGAGTTAGGTTTAAGATATGGTTAGATTTTAAGTTATGGTTAGGTTTAAGTTATGGTTAGATTTTAAGTTATGGTTAGGTTTAAGTTATGGTTAGATTTTAAGTTAGAGTTAGGTTTAAGTTATGGTTAGATTTTAAGTTAGAGTTAGGTTTAAGTTATGGTTAGATTTAAGTTAGAGTTAGGTTTAAGTTATGGTTAGGTTTAAGTTAGAGTTAGATTTTAAGTTAGAGTTAGGTTTAAGTTATGGTTAGATTTTAAGTTAGAGTTAGGTTTAAGTTATGGTTAGATTTAAGTTATGGTTCGGTTTAAGTTATAGTTAGGTTTAAGTTATGGTTAGATTTTAAGTTATGGTTAGATTTTAAGTTATGGTTAGATTTTAAGTTAGAGTTAGGTTTAAGTTATGGTTAGATTTAAGTTAGAGTTAGGTTTAAGTTATGGTTAGGTTTAAGTTAGAGTTAGATTTTAAGTTATGGTTAGGTTTAAGATATGGTTAGATTTTAAGTTAGAGTTAGGTTTAAGTTATGGTTAGATTTAAGTTATGGTTCGGTTTAAGTTAGAGTTAGGTTTAAGTTATGGTTAGATTTTAAGTTAGAGTTAGGTTTAAGTTATGGTTAGATTTAAGTTAGAGTTAGGTTTAAGTTATGGTTAGGTTTAAGTTAGAGTTAGATTTTAAGTTAGAGTTAGGTTTAAGTTATGGTTAGATTTAAGTTATGGTTCGGTTTAAGTTATAGTTAGGTTTAAGTTATGGTTAGATTTTAAGTTATGGTTAGATTTTAAGTTATGGTTAGGTTTAAGTTGTGGTTAGGTTTAAGTTATGGTTAGGTTTAAGTTATGGTTAGGTTTAAGTTAAGGTTAGATTTTAAGTTATGGTTAGGTTTTAAGTTAGAGTTAGGTTTAAGTTATGGTTAGATTTTAAGTTATGGTTAAGTTTAAGTTATGGTTAGATTTTAAGTTATGGTTAGGTTTTAAGTTAGAGTTAGGTTTAAGTTATGGTTAGATTTTAAGTTAGAGTTAGGTTTAAGTTATGGTTAGGTTTAAGTTATGGTTAGGTTTAAGTTATGGTTAGGTTTAAGTTATGGTTAGGTTTAAGATATGGTTAGGTTTAAGTTATGGTTAGGTTTTAAGTTAGAGTTAGGTTTAAGTTGTGGTTAGGTTTAAGTTATGGTTAGGTTTAAGTTATGGTTAGATTTTAAGTTATGGTTAGGTTTAATAAGTCTGAGCAGGGATTTCTTTCTCTGAGTGATGACCAGGTGGAACTGTCACCGACAGGAAGTCAGAAATGAACTTTGACCTGATGAGATGAGATGAAGGATCTGTTATCGGCTGCACCAGTAGAATCTGACTCACTGGAGATGAAGAGGAGACGTGAGCACGTTCCTGAACATCCGATCTCACACTGAACATAATGGACCAGAAGTAATCGTGAACCCAAGTTCTCGTTCTCCTGGTTTTACAACATGTCTCCGGTTCCTCTGATCACAGACTCACAGCATTTCAACCTCTAGAACATGTTGATCAGTCAGTCACATGAACACAAAGAGACACACAAAGAGAGAGACACAAACCAAAGCCACAAAACCACATCAGCTGTGGGAGCGGCTGGAATCAAACCCTTGGCCCGCGGCCCGGGACTCTGCCATGTGCTCAACAATGTGACCAGGCGTCCTCAGATGTTCCA